>NC_086098.1:125073310-125273310 GCF_963921235.1 Mobula hypostoma
ATGCCTTCACCATCATTTTGGGAAACTTTAACCAGGCCAGCTTGAAGAAGTTGCTAAACAGTTACCATCAACAAATCTCTCGTAATACCAGAGGAAACAACACACTGGACCATTGTTACACCATCAAAAATGCCTACCGTGTTATTCCACGTCTGCATTTTGGGAAGTCTGATCACCTGGCTGTACTTCTACTCCCTGAGTATAGGCAGAGACTGAAGACTGCAGCACCAGTAGTGAGGACCAAGAAAGTATGGACAGGGGATGCACAGGAGCACCTACAGGCCTGCTGTGAATCGGCGGACTGGGCTGTATTCAGGGTTTCATCTTTGAACCTGGATTAGTATGCTGCAGTTATTACCGACTTCATTAAAACCAGTGTGAATGAGTGTGTTGCTCTGAAAACTTACCGTACATTCCCAAACCAAAAACCATGGATGAACCAGAAGGTTCATTGTCCGCTGAGGGTTAAATCTGTGGCATTTAAGCCTAGCAATCCAAGCTTGTACAAGAAAATCAGGTATGACTTACGAAGGGCTAATTCAGGAGTGGAGAAACAATTCCGAGCAAGGTTGGAGACAGCATCAGATGCAAGTCAACTCTGGCAGTGTTTGCAGGACATTACTTCCTACAAAGTGAAACCCAATAGCAGGAATGGCAGCAAAGCTTCACTACCAGACGAGCTCGACGCCTTTTATGCTGCTTTGAAAGGGAGAATATAACCACAGCAGTGAAGGTCCCTGCTGCACCTGAAGACCTGTGAGCTCTGTCTCGGAGGCCCATGTCTGGTTATCTTTTAGGAGGGAGAACTCTCGTAAGGATATAAGTCCCAAAGAAGTACCTGGTAAGGCTCTGAAAACTTGTTTCAATCAACTGGTGGGTATATTCAAAGACATCTTCAACCTCTCATTGCTGTAGTCAGAAGTTTCCCCCCGCCCCGCTTCAAAAGAGCAAAAATTATACCAGTGCCTTAGAAGAGCAGTGTGAGCTGCCTTAATGACTTTCACCCAGTAGCCCTTTGATCTATGTTGATGAAATGTTTTGAGAGGTTTGTCATGGCTAGAATCAACTCCTGCCTCAGCAAGGACCAGGACCTACTGCAATTTACCTATTGCCACAAGAGCTCTACAGCAGATACAATCTCAATGGCTCTTCACACAGCCTTAGATTACCTGGACAATACAAACACCTATGTCAGGATGCTGTTCGATGACTATAACTCAGCATTTAACACCATCATTCCTACAGTCCTGATTGAAAAGCTACCAAACCTGGGCCTCTATACCTCCCTCTGCAATTAGATCCTCAACTTCTTAACCACAATCTGTGCGGATTCATGATATCTCCTCCTCACCGACAATCAACACTGGCACACCTCAGGGATGTGTGCTTAGCCCACTGCTCTACTGTCTCTACACCCATAACTGTGTGGCTAGGCACAGCTCAAATGCCATTCATAAATTTTCCAATGATACAACCATTGTTGGCAGAATTTCAGATGGAGATGAGAGGGCGTGCAGGAGTGAGATATACCAGCTAGTTGAGTGGTGTCGCAGCAACAACCTTGCACTCAATGTCAGTAAGACCAAAGCACTGATTGTGGACTTCAAGAAGGGTAGGACGAGGGAACATATACCAATCCTCATCGAGGGATCAGAAGTGGAGAGAGTGAACAACTTCTAGTTCCTGTATGTCAAGATCCCTGAGGATCTAACATGGTCCCAATATATCAATGCTACTATAAAAAGGCAAGACAGCGGCTATATTTCATTAGGAGTTTGAGGAGATTTGGTTTGTCACCTAAGGCACTCAAAAACTTCTACAGATGTACCATGGAGAGTCTGATAGGCTACATTACTGTCACTGGTATCAGGAGGGGTGGGGGGGGGGTTCTACTGCAGAGGACTGAAAGAAGCTAGAAAGTTGTAAAATTAGTCAGCTCCATCTTGGGGACTAGTCTCCATAGTGTCCAAGACACCTTCAAGGAGTGAGATCTCAATAAAGGCGGCGCCCATTACCTAGGCCCCCTTCACCTGGGACATGCCTTCTTCACATTGTTACCATCAAGAAGGAGGTACAGAAGCCTGAAGACGCATATTCAACAAATTAGGAACAGCTTCTTCCCCTCTGCCATCAAATTCCAATTCCTAAATGGACATTGAACCCACTTTTATTATTTCTGCTTTTAATTTAACTGTTTAATGCACATATATATACTTACTGTAATTGGAATATTTATTTGTCTCTATATTATTATGTATTGCATTGTACTGCACGCATTAAGTTAACAAATTTCACAACATATGTTGAAGATATTAAACCTGATTCTGATTCTTCTGGGTAAAGATATTCCTCCTCAAGGAATGGGGACAGGCTAGCCCCTATTGACATCAATGGATCTGGGGTTGAGAGGTTGAACAGCTTTAAGTTCCTCGGCATAAACATCACCGAGGATCTCACATGGTCTGTACATACTGGCTGTGTGGTGAAAAAGGTACAACAACACCTCTTTCACCTCAGACGGTTGAAGAAGTTTGGTATGGACCCCCAAATCCTAAGGACTTTCTACAGGGGCACAATTGAGAGCATCCTGACTGGCTGCCTGGTATGTGAACTGTACTTCCCCCAATCGCAGGACTCTGCAGAGAGTGGTGCGGATGGCCCAGCGCATCTGTAGATGTGAACTATGCACAATTCAAGATATTTACAAAGACAGGTGTGTAAAAAGGGCCCAAAGGATCATTGGGGACCCGAGTCACCCCAACCATAAACTGTTTCAGTTGTTACCATTTGGGAAATGGTACCACAGCATAAAAGCCAGGACCAACAGGCTTCGGGACAGCTTCTTCCACCAGGCCATCAGACTGCTCAACTCATGCTAACACAACCGTATTTCTATGTTATATTGACTATCCTGTTGTACATAATATTTTTATAAATTATTATAAATTTTACATTGCACATTTAGACGAAGATGTAACGTAAAGATTTTAACTCCTCATGTATATGAAGGATGTAAGTAATAAAGTCAATTCAATTCAATTCAATGTCCCTTTACTCTGAAGATGTGCTCTCAGATCTTAGCCTCTCCTAGTAATGGAAAATCCTCTCCACATCCACTCTATCCAGACCTTCCAGGTTTCAGTGAGATTCCCCCCTCATCCTTCAGAACCAGAGCCATCAGATGCACCTCTGACATTAAGCCATTCATTCCTGGGATCATTCTTGTCAACCTCCTCTGGAATCGCTCCAGGGCCAGCACACCCTTCCTTAGATACAGGGCCAAAATTGCTCACAATATTCTGAATGTGGTCTAACCAATATTTTATTTGGTAACATGGTCATCACAGACATCATGGACTGAGAGGCCTCCTCCTGTTCGATGTTCCATGTTCTATATTTGGACTACACAGTTTGTAGTGGCTCAGGCAAGAAAATGGAGCTGATGTCATGATCGGTTCAGCCTCGATCTCAATGAGCGATGACTCCTGCTCTCTTTTATTTCACTCATCCACTGAAGGTATGTTATTTGGAAGGATATAAGAGTCACAGTGTGCTCTTGAAGGACTGGACCCAAGTGTGGAGGAGGGACTCAACCCAGGAGTTGCAAACATCAGGGTCATGACTTGACCTGGGACTGGAGGAATGGGAGGATCCCCAGGAGGAGACAGAAACAAGAATTTAGACGTAGGAATACCAACAGAGCCTTGTAGGAATGACTGAGCGACACCACAAGTCATTCATTCTCTCCAACGCAATGACTCCGCTAAGGCTCTGAAAGAGCGTCCTCTTTAAATAATCATAGAATGCGAGAAACGTGTGCCAGCCACACTGACTTGACAAGAGTAAACTGAAAACTCAAGGGCATAACGGCTCTAGGTAAGATAATGATTAGTAAATACGGGTGCTCAAGAACCCTAGAAGCTCAATGCTTTACAGCAAGCTGTAGACAATAAGGGAACAAAGTCACAAATAAAAAACCCAATCATCTAAAGCTGAGGTGTCCAAAATTTTTTTCTTCAGATGAACGTCTGGCATCCTCTGCCCCCGAAGGTGGTGGAGGCCAGATCATTATTTATTCGCATTTAAGGTGGCAAAAGATAAAAAATATTTTAAAGATCAAAGAATTAACTGTTCTGAGTGTTCTGTTTTGTAACTTCGAAACATTAAACTAATTCAAAGGAAGACACGGGAGTCCAAAACGTGGATCTAACTTTGTGTTTACTTTAAACGAGGTGGGCACATATCATGTGGTAGTGTGATGACATATGCAATTCATATATTTTTACAAATAACCTGTAATGAACTATTTAAATGAACAAAAATGCTTAATTGAACAATATGCTGTATATACTCAAATATTATTGAAATACTAAATGCACAACACTCCACTTTGCTTAGCTATAAATTCCAACTCAATAGAGAATGCACCTCAACTATATACACAGTATATTATATAATACAGCTACTATATACAGACATACACAGCATAGTAAATTGTCTCATTTAGGCATAAAGATTTAATGGCTGTGGAGGATTCCCTACTCTTGGGGGATATCATCTTTCCTGACAAGGGGATCACTGCTTGGTCAGTGAGACTTGTGGCTGTAAAGACAACCTCAGACTCTGGGGCCTCCTCCGTGTTAGTTGTGGGAGTTAACTCTGAGACTGCAGTAAGTTGTTCTGATGTTAGTAGCCAACTTTCTTCTTCTTCCTTTTGTGCATCTTGGTCTTGGGAAGATGCATTTAATTCACTGGAATATTCTCACAGTAATCCTTCTAATGTTCCCTTCACAATTTGCCCTCTCCTCTTGGTTTTGTCATCCACAAAATCATCTGACAAATACTTTGTTTTTGTATCTCCACTGACTGCTTTCTTTTTGGCCTTCTATTCATCCAGCTGGTTTTTGGTCTTTCTTCTGCTTTTACAAGCAGCTTTTTTGGTTCCCACTTGAAGTTCATGCAAAAACCTTAATGCATGCAGAATAGATTCTGCTTCCTTATACTCACAAAAACTGAATGTTTGCAACTTTCCTGAAGTTCCTTGAACTCTCTTTCAGCTTCAAACCAAGCCACATTTTACAAGTAACTGCCTGATTAACATATCAGAAGCTTCCTCAAGTATATTGCCTACAAAAACTGTTGTAGTCAGATTGCTGCTTTCAAAACTTTCATGATTTCTTTAAGCAGCATGGTCCTTCCTTGGTCCAATATGCTTTCCAACCAGAGGCACAGAGCCTGGCCCCAACACCTGTTTGTCTTCTGTTGGGCGACAATTCATGGTGCTTGGCATGGAGACTTTTGGGGCATCATCCAGTAACTTTTTAAATTTGCTTTCAGTTGACTTTATTGCAGGGGATGTGGCAGGTACTGTAAATGGTGGATGGATCTCCAATCAAATTGTAGTTGTCTCAGCCAATCATGACCCCACAATGCTGACCCTCCTGGTTTATCACATGCAAGCTCAATGTGGCTTGTCCACTGTAGTATTTCGCTGTTATAAATGTTATTCCAACAGGAATTATCTTTTCTCCAGTATAAGCTCTTAGTTAGATATCTGCAGGCTTCAGTTTGGTATCTTTGAAATGCTGTTCAAACTCATTTTGTGGAATGACTGGAACAGCTGAACCTATTGTTCAATTCCATTTTAATTAATTTGCTATTCACTTCTGGTGTAAGCCATATTGTTTGTCTATTGCTAGTTTTCATATTTTAAATCTCAAGGCTAAACAGTCCTGTGTCACTCTCACCATGATCAAATTTTTCATCAGCAACATGCAGATGAGTGCTCTTTTTGAAACTGCACTTGACTTTTTATCTTTTTCTCTTCTCTGTGCAGGCCATTTGTTTTTATCTGCCTGCTATGCTCTTTGTATGTGACTGACTTTGTTGCATTTCTACAAGTTTTACCTTAAATCCTGCATTTGTTTGGTGTATGTGAGCCCCTACCACAATGTTAACACAATTTGCTTGGCCAGGCTAGTTTCTGTTTAGACATTGCAATTTTGTTCACGTTCATTCCTGTTCAATACTAATTGCAACTCAATTGCATATATGTCAGCAGTTTCCATTGAAATAGTGATTTCAATTGCTCTTTCAAATGTAACTTGGGAGCCATTTTTGAATGCTTTCTTGTAAGATTGCACAAACTAAATGATCTCTCAGTGCATCTTTAAGCCCAATACAGAACTGACAATACTCAAGTCAATCGCTTCAATTCAGCTGCATATGCTGAAATGGTCTCCCCTTCTTTTTGATTCTGCTTGTGAAACCAAAGGTGTTCTGCAATCAACAATGCCTTTGGTTTTAAGTGTTTCTGCACTACCTTCATAATATCAGCAAAACATATTTCTGCTGGTTTGGTTGGAGCAGTTAAACTTTGAAGCATACTGTATTCCTTTAAACCCCATGTACTCAGTAAAGTTGGTACTTGTTTCTCAGTGGCTATTTCGTTTGCTTCAATTTTCTCAGTATATAAGATCCCTTTATCTGTTGTGTAATCAAATGCATCAATCTTTCCGATGTAGCCAGCCATTTCTGCTCTTTTTATTATGATTATTATCACCCCATACTCACTCTTTATGAATCCATGAATTCTTCCATTTTCTGACTTCATTCTAAAAAAAACCTCAGTTATGTCTTCCCTTCTGAAGAACATGTGCTGTGCTATTTTTATTTTAATTTGACAGTCTCTGCAAGTGCTGGACAGTTTTTTAAAGACTCAATTGTTCCTCACTGCTTTTTATTGTGTTGAACATCTCACTGCTCTTCAACGGGATGGTAGAACATAGAACATAGAAAATCTTCTGCACATTACAGGCCCTTCGGCCCACAATGTTGTGCCGACCATGTAACCTACTCTAGAAGCTGCCTAGAGTCCCCCTACCACATAGCCCTCTATTTTTCTAAGCTCCGTGCACCTATCTAAGAGTCTCTTAAAATACCCTATTGTATCTGCTTTCACCACCACCGCTGGTAGTGTATTCCATGCACTCACCGTCCTCTGTGTGAAAAACTTACCTCTGACATCCCCCTTGTACCTACTTCCAAGCACCTTAAAACTGTGCCCTCTCGTGTTAGCCATTTCAGCCCTAGGAAAAAGCCTCCGGCTATCCACACGATCAATGCCTCTCATCACCTTATACACCTCTGTCAGGTCACCTCTCATCCTCCGGCACTCCAAGGAGAAAAGGCGAAGGCATAAGGCAACCTATTCTCATAAGGTACGCTCTCCAATCCAGGCAACATCCTTGTAAATCTCCTCTGCACTCTCTCTATAGCAACCACATTCTTCCTGTAATGAGGTGACCAGAAATGAACACAGTACTCACAGTGGGGTTTAACTATGGTCTTTTTATAGATGTAACATTACCCCACGGCTCTTGAACTCAGTCCCATGGTTGATGAATGCCAACACACCATACACCTTCTTAGCAACACTATCAACCTGTACAGTAGCTTTGAGTGTCCTATGGACATGGACTCAAGATCTCGCTGATTCTCCGCAATGTCAAGCATCTTACCATTAACATTATATTCTGTCTTCAAGTTTGACCTACCAAAATAAACCACTTCACACTTATTTGGGTTGAACTCCATCTGCCAGTTCTCAGCCCAGTTCTGCATCCTATCGATGTCCCGCAGTAACCTCTGAAAACCCTCCAGATGATCCACAACACCTGCAACTTTTGTATCATCAGCAAACTTACTAATCCATCCTCTTCTTCCTCATCCAGGTCACTTATAAAAATCACAAAGAGGAGGGGTCCCAGAACAGATCCCTGCGGCACACCACTGGTCACTGACCTCCATGCAGAGTATGAACCATCCACAACCACCCTTTGCCTATTGTGCAAAGCCAACTCTGGATGCACAAAGCAAGGTCTCCTTATATTTCATGCCTTATTACTTTCTGAATGCGTCTTGCATGGGGAACCTTATAAAAAAACCTCATCATCAATGTTATGTTTTGCAATTTTGAAACGTTAAACTAATTCAAAGAAAGACATGGAATTCAAAGGAATCCAAAATGCAGGTTTAACTTTGTGTATACTTTAAGTGAGACATGCACATATCATGTAGTAGCGTGATAATGTATGCAATTCCTGTATTTATACATATAACTCATAATGAATTATTTAAATGAACAAAAATGCTTAATCAAACAATGTCTATACATGATTACTCAAATATTATTGAAATATTAAATACACAAACAATGGGGAATACAGAAAAGGAAGCCAGTATAGATAAGCAGTGATCATGTTGCATGGTGGGATGGGGCTGACAGACTGAGTGGCCTTTTCATGCTTATACTTCCTTTGAGTTTTTGTGTTTATGAATCAGTAGACATCTTATAAAAACTGGCAAAAATATTGTATATATCTCTGATGCTCTCCTGTGATTTTAAAATTTAAACCCTAATCTGCAAACGTATGGTCATAGGAGCTTCCTTAACAATGCAATATGCAGATGACAGAGTAGACAGGCAGATTGAGTCTTTTTCCCAGGGTGGGATTGTCAAAAACTAGAGGGCCTAGGTTTAAAGATGTGCAGAACAGGGTAGGTTCCTGGAGCGTGCTGCAGGAGAGATGGTGGAGGCAAATCTGATAGTGAAATTTGAGGTATTTGCACCCACACATGAATAGGAAGGAACAGAGACATACAGATCACGTGTAGGCCCCTTAGCTAGATCAGCTTCATTGACACAGTCGGGCAGAATGAAGGGCTTGTTTCTGCACTGCACTGATCTGTATTCTGCGATACTTCCGTCTGTGCATGTTCAAAGACTGAGTTCCAAGATACTGTCAACTCTTTCATGGGAGCATATGAGAAAGTAGAGCTTACATTCTATCTCCCCAAATCAGGGGTCCTTTACCAACCTGCCCTGCTGTACTACACTGGCCTCTGACAATAAATGTTCACAATGAGATTCTGGAAAGAAATGGAATGCTCTCTTGGCTGGAAAGCACATTGCTTATAATTCACCAGAGCAGCCCTCTGGTCGACTCAGGGAAAGGGTGTTTGAAGATCAAGACACTGAACTGCTGGTCTATTGATCCCTGCCCTCTTGGCTCATCTTCTGAGACCCACATCACTCGACTGAATGAACAAAAATTCAAAAATTTAAAATTAAATGCACTGGGGAGATATCGTCTATGGCGTGTCCACAAAACCCTTCATGTTCACTGAATGGGGAAGCAAACCGATGCCAGTGTGCTCTCCCAGGCCATCATCCTAGGTGCGAAGTCACTAGTTAGACTTGGCTACACGTCTTCACACCGGTCTCTACAAGGGATACCCTATTCTCAGCTCAGGACAGCCTATTCTCACCTCAGCTGTGGGAAGAGATTGCTTAAAATTTCCTTGACGAAATGCAACAGCCTGAGTGACTCCTGGGAACCCCTGGCCCTTGAGGTTCAGTCTGGAGGAGAAGCGTTAGCAATGGAAAGGAGAGAGCCTTGCAGCAACCACTGGGATCACACAGAAGCCTGATGCAGCCCGAGGCAAGTGGCACCACTGATTGCTCATTGCGGCTCTGAGCAATCTCACCAGGCACCAAAGTGTTACAGAAAGGAGAAAAGGGATTACACTGGGACTATAGATAATTGGTAGCTACAAACACACCTTCTAAAAAGGTGTTTTCATCCTTGTAATCAGTTCAACAGATCCATTCACATTCAAACTTGTGAAGCCCGGCACACAATTAGTTGAATCTGAGCAAGGCCATGTCAGATGTCACATGGCAGTGCAGGCTTGACTTGCAGGTAGTCATTAACTGAATTAATTAAAACTAAAACCACTATTTCTCAACATGAGACTGAAAAGGCCGGCAGTGTTAGTGTGGCATCAAAGGGTATTGTTTTGACAACCTGATTGTTTCAGCTAATCCCCCTTTTCTTTTTAATGCAGAGTTTGGGTTCCAAATTTTATTCAGCTTCAATAGACCTCAGCCAGAGAAGTACTATTCATGAAATGGCTACTTTACCCAGTTGTATTTTGACTGAATCAGGCGCATATCCCCCACGGAGCTGTCTGCCTCATTCAACAGTAGCCAACTATGCAAGGTATTTATTGCACCTTGTAATACCGACTTCCAACATGACTCATCATCACATCACAAGATCTTTACTCAGAAGGGATGTGTTTCTGTTTGGCTTCTTATTGGATACAAGGTTCCTTGCCTTCAGATTAAGAAAGACTGCATGAAAAGGCTCCCCGAGTTCACCATCTGGAACGCTTCCAAAGTCAAGTACTGGTTTCACTCACTGGAGGGTCATGTGCAATAAACAAAACCCTACGATGCAAAAACTAAACAGATCCGGACTAGGCATCGAATTGCATTAGTAAGCTTGCCAATGGCTGAATGAATCTTCCCCATTTGGAGCTGTCACCCCCCCCCCATTGAAACCATGGAGATGTGTTTGCGAGCTGCTGTCCTCCTGGTGCCACTCTTCATGTAGTACCTCTTGTAGGAGATTCAAAGTACGTTTTGCTGAAAGAATGAAGGAAACTCCATCGCTTGAAGCCAACTTTCTGTGACCCAGCATCAGACATCTGCAAACATTTATCGGTGCCCTTGGGCATGGGAGGAACAAGCAAAGAGACCAGTCAACTCTTAACCATGTTCTGTTGTTCAGTGGGTGGAATTATCCTCACCATTTGTCCCATTTTCTTGATACATTTCCTTCAAAGGACTATTTTCAGCATTCTGTTTCAATATACAGTACCTTTATTTTAGAGGAAGGGCAGAGAGTGGCTCTATAAAACAGCCAATCTAATCAAAGACCCCTTCCATATTGGTTATACTCTCTTTTCACTTTTCCTGTCAGACAAAAGATAAAGAAGTTACGAAGATAAAAAGTGTACACAATGACGGTAATGTCCTGGGCAGGTGATTAGACTTTCATTTCCTGGAACTTTTGAGTCATGACTGTTCCTTGTTACATATCAGACCACAGTTTGATAGAGTGACAGTCATATAGCAGAGAATCAGACCTTTCGTCCCATCATTTCCATGAGGGTCATCAAGTATTCATTGACCAGTGCTTAATTGCTATCCTTCTATGCCCTGGCAATTCTAGTGCTCATCCATATACTTGTTAAATGTTATGAGAGTCTCTGCCGCCACCACACCTTCAGGCAATATGTTCCAGATTCCAACTACTCTCTGGGTAATCTTTGTCCCTCCAACCCTCTTCCTTCTCATTATAAACCAATGCCCTCTGGCTGTGGTCTCACTATCTGTCTTTTCCATGCTGTTCTTAATTTTGCACACCTCTGTCACCTCATTTATACTGTTGATTGAAAGGTTGTGTCGTACAATTTGAGTGCACAGGAACACAAAACGTTGCTAGAGAGCGATGGACAATGCCCAATACATCAAAGTCAGATCCCTCCCCACCGTAGTTAGTATCTACAGGAGGCTGTGCCTCAAGAAGGCACCATCAAAGATCCCCACTATCCAGGCCAAGCTATCTTCCTGCAGCTACCATCAGGCAGGAGGGACAGAAGCCTAAAGTCCCATACCACCAGGTTCAGAAGCAGCTACTGCTCTTCAACCATTCCGTTCTTGAACCAACCATCACAACTCCAATCACTGCAGTGTGGCAAAACTTTGATCATTGTGCACCAAAATAGACTTTGTTGTTTTTGTTCTGAGTTCTTTCTTATAAAAATTGTGTACAATTTATTTATGTTTTTCTTATGAATGCTGCTTATGTGCCTGTGCTCCTGTGGGCATAAGTTTTTCCTACTTCTCTGCATGCATGTACATCTGACAATAGACTCAACTTGAGACTTGACCCTCAACTGACTGTTGTCTAGGTCTTGCCATACGCAGGTATGGGCTGCTTCATGTGTTGAGGAGATTGGAATGGAACTGGACATTGTGCAGTGATCCATACACATCCCTACGTCTGTCCTTTTACTGGCAGGGCAGTGGTTGGGCTGAATAACAACCCAAGGAACTTGTGCAGCAGGGAGATCTTGGGATCCAAGTCCACAGCCCCCTGAAGCTGGCTCCATAGGTTGAAAAGGTAGTGAAGAAGGCATATATGATGCTTGCCTTTACAGTTCAGGAATTGAACTCAAGAGTCAGGAAGTTACGTAGCAGCTTTATAAAACTATAATTAGGGCACATAGAGTCATAGAAAAGTACAGAACAGAAACAGGCCCTTTGGCCCATCTAGTTCTTGCTGAACCATTTAAACTGCCTACGCCCATGGACCTGCACCACAACCATAGCCCTGCACTGTGACCATATCTCTCTAGGTTCTCTCAGGAGGACATGAAGTGCCTCTTTGCATTAATCTGAAGAGTAATGTTCTAAGAGAATATTCATTCCTAGATCCTACATTAACAACACAGAAAGATACACTTTGGTCTTTATCAACTACAGCTGGCTTAGTTGTTAATTAGAATCATGGAAGCACAGAGTACTGCAACAGAGAAACAGGCCCCTCAGCCCATCTAGTCCATACCGAATTATTAATCTGGCTAGTCTCATTGACCTGCACCTGGACCATAGCCCTCCATACCCTTCCCTTTCATCTACCTATTCAAATTTCTCTTAAATGTTGAAATCTAACACACATCCACCACCTCTGCTGGCATATCATTCCACACTTTCACCACCTTCCGAATGAAGTTCCCCCTCATGTTCCCCTTGAATACTTCACCTTTCACCCTTAACCCATGACCTCTAGTTCTAATCTCACCCAATCTCAGTGAAAAAAGCCTGCTTGCATTTACCTCTCATCATTTTGTATTTCGCTATCAGATCTCCCCTCAATGTTTGATGTTGCAAGAAAATAAACTCCACCTGGAGTATTACATTCAGTTCTGGTCACCCCTCTACCAGAAGGATGTTGCAGATTTGGAGAGGATGAAGAAGACGTTCATATGGATGCTGCCTGGATTAGAGGGCACATGTTGTAAGGAGAAGTTGCTTTCTCTGGAGCAGTAGAGGTTAAAGAGAGACTTGAAAGGGATTTATAAGATTATCAGAGGCCAAGATAGAGTAGACAGCCTGTTAATTTTTCCCATGATTTAAATATCTATTGCTTTGCATTTAAAATGAAAAGAGACGTCGGAGGCAAGTATTTTACACAGTGTGGTGAGTGTCTGGATTGTGTTGTCTCGAGTGGTTGTATAGGGAAATATAATGGAGGTGTTCAGGAGGCTTTGAGTTAATATTGTCACATGTACATTGAAACGTCAGAACAAACAGTGAGATGTGTTGTATTCATATGATACAACTTATAAGTGCGTGAATGTGCGGAGAATGGAAGGATGTGAACATTGGGATGGTAGGTGTATTAGTTGGGTATTTGATTACTAGCTTAATTAGTTGGACACAACATTATGGGTTAAGGAGACTGCTCCAGTGGTGTACGGCTCTAGACAATAGACAATAGGTGCAGGGGTAGGCCATTCGGCCCCTCTACGTTCTACATTCCAGGACATGGCAGAAGTAGATTGCAGTGGCAATGTTTAAAAGACATTTAGATACAGACACGGATAGGAAAGGTTCAGTGCAATATGGGCCAAATGCAGGCAGTAGTACTAGCTTAGGTAGGCAGCTTGGTCAGCATTGTAGAGTTGGTCAAAGGACCTGCTTCCACACTGTATAACTCTCAGCTGACTGCCTTATGAGTTCAGGCCCTGTTGCACTCATTCATCCATCTGCGGGATTTTGGAGTCATAACCATGTTGGAAGGATGGTGGATCACCTGTGGTTTGTAGGTTCTGGTTCTGAAAGTGGTCTTAATAGTGAGATCCTTTCTATAGAAGGATCAGGGGAAACAAACCCGTACAGATCAGCTGCCCCTGTCCCCCACATCACCATCCCTTGGTGTGTGCCTGCAGATTAGGATTAATTGCCCAAATTTGACACTTGTCAACTTTACACTGGCTGTTTGCACAGCAACCCTCTGTATGACTGAGGGTTAAACCTATCATGTGACCTTTCCACCCAATGCCAGACAGGTTGTAAATAGTGACTCAGTGACTCTGGAGGGGTTGGGGTGGTGAGAGTAGATGGGGAATATTACTGTGATTTGGGGATTGTTTTCTCAGATGGGAAGCTGATCAGCAGAATGCAGAAAGAAAAGACCTGTGCCTGCAGAAGTTAACCACTGGGTCTCTTCAGGGTTTAGTATTTTCAATATGGACACCACGGCCGGGCTTGGTGGGGGCTATTGTAGGTCTTGCTGATAGTTGACCTTTTCACAGGTTGTGGTGTTTGGAACCCCCGGTGTCTGCAATCCAAAAGCAATTGGATGTTCAGCACCAGGATGGGGAGAAATTCCTTCACTCAGACGCTGGCAAAAGAGCTGTACAGACCAGAGCCAGGCCCTTCGTCCCACTGAGTCCATACTGACAACCAAGCACGTTTGCACCACCGGAGATGTAAGATTCATACAATCTACCTGCATACTGAAATCCCCCTTTGACTATTGTAACATTGCCCTTTGTAATCTGTAGACCATATCCTGGCAATTGTACGGAGATCTGTGTATAACTCCCATCAGAGTCTTTTTACCCTTACGGTGTTTTAGCTCTTCCCACAATGTCTCTACACCTTCTGATCCTATGTCACCTCTTTCTAATGATTTGATTTCATTTTATTTACCAAAAGAACCAACCCACCTGCTTATCCTCTCGATGCAATGTGTATCCTTGGACATTAATCTCCTAGCTATAATCTTCTTTCAGCTACGATTCAGTGATGCCCACAACATCATACATGCCAATTTGTAACAGTGTTAAAAGTTCATCTACCTTATTCTGTATACTGCATGCATTCAATATAACACCTTCAGTCCTGAATTCATCACCCTTTTTGATTTTGACCCCCTTTTACAATGCAACTCATCCCGTTGACTGCAATTTTGCCCCATCATCAGCCTCTCCATAAGACCACAGACCACAAAATATAGGAGCAGAATTAGGCCATTTGGTCCATTGAGTCTGCTCCACCATTTCATCACTCCTTGCTCGCAGTCTCACTACACACTGCTTCTGTTTGTAAACCAACTACCCCATCCCCAGTTCCACCATTCCAATTTCCATTCCTCTGCCAAATTAAAAAGGAGGAGCTTAGGAGGGCAATGGCGCCTAACGCCAACTCCTTTGCTTACATCTTTGGAAACAGTGCTATTTCCATCTTTAATACTGTATCTCTATTTTTCCCTTTCAGGGTTCTTTTGAAGACCCTGACCTGGAGTTACAGGGAGTTACCGGGAGTTTGTTATGTCTCCCCTCTCGCTGTGAAACAGAGACATCTCTTTCTCCCTCATTAGGAAGAGGGAGGGCCTGTGGTATGTTGAATACTGGGTGAACGAGTAGTCTTTTGAGTACTGTAAGTCTGTGTCTTTGCTGTTGCCTTGCTCACGCTTGAGTGCTCAGTGGCGGGTGCCGATGCTTTATTCTGCCTGTGGGAGGAGGAAGGATCATTGCTTGCTGCTGTTTATGTGCGGGAGGGAGGAGAACTGGGGGGGACTTTGGAGTTTTAACATTTAACTCTCATTCATTCTTTGGGGGCACGCCTCTGTTTTCATGGATTGTTGCGAAGAAAAAGCATTTCAGGATGTAACACACATCAACGTCAATGTAACACACAACATCTGCTGGTGAACACAACAGGCCAGGCAGCATCTCTAGGAAGAGGTGCAGTCGACGTTTCAGGCCGAGACCCTTCGTCAGGACTAACTGAAGGAAGAGTGAGTAAGGGATTTGAAAGTTGGAGGGGGAGGGGGAGATCCAAAATGATAGGAGAAGACAGGAGGGGGAGGGATGGAGCCAAGAGCTGGACAGGTGATAGGCAAAAGGGGATACGAGAGGATCATGGGACAGGAGGCCTAGGGAGAAAGACAAGGGGGGGGGGAACCCAGAGGATGGGCAAGGGGTATAGTCAGAGGGACAGAGGGCGAAAAAGGAGAGTGAGAGAAAGAATGTGTGTATGAAAATAAATAACGGATGTGGTACGAGGGGGAGGTGGGGCATTAGCGGAAGTTAGAGAAGTCAATGTTCATGCCATCAGGTTGGAGGCTACCCAGACGGAATATAAGGTGTTGTTCCTCCAACCTGAGTGTGGCTTCATCTTTACAGTAGAGGAGGCCGTGGATAGACATGTCAGAATGGGAATGGGATGTGGAATTAAAATGTGTGGCCACTGGGAGATCCTGCTTTCTCTGGTGGACAGAGAGTAGGTGTTCAGCAAAGCGGTCTCCTAGTCTGCGTCGGGTCTCGCCAATATATAGAAGGCCACATTGGGAGCACCGGACGCAGTATATCACCCCAGCCGACTCACAGGTGAAGTGTCACCTCACCTGGAAGGACTGTCTGGGTCCCTGAATGGTGGTAAGGGAGGAAATGTAAGGGCATGCGTAGCACTTGTTCCACTTACAAGGGTAAGTGCCAGGAGGGAGATCAGTGGGGAGGGATGGGGGGTGCGAATGGACAAGGGAGTCGTGTAGGGAGCGATCCCTGCAGAAAGCGGGGGGGGGGAGGGAAAGATGTGCTTAGTGGTGGGATCCCGTTGGAGGTGGCGGAAGTTACGGAGAATAATATGTTGGATCCGGAGGCTGGTGGAGTGGTAGGTGAGGACCAGGGGAACCCTATTCCTAGTGGGGTGGCAGGAGGATGGAGTGAGAGCAGATGTGCGTGAAATGGGGGAGATGCGTTTGAGAGCAGAGTTGATAGTGGAGGAAGGGAAGCCCCTTTCTTTAAAAAAGGAGGACATCTCCCTCGTCCTGGAATGAAAAGCCTCATCCTGAGAGCAGATGCGGCGGAGACGGAGGAATTGCGAGAAGGGGATGGCATTTTTAAAAGAGACAAGGTGAGAAGAGGAATAGTTCAGATAGCTTATAGTAGACATCAGTGGATAAGCTGTCTCCAGAGATAGAGTCAGAAAGATCTAGAAGGGGGAGAGAGGTGTCAGAAATGGACCAGGTAAACTTGAGGGCAGGGTGAAAGTTGGAGGCAAAGTTAATAAAGTCAATGAGCTTAGTATGCCTGCAGGAAGCAGTGCCAATGCAGTCGTCGATGTAGCGAAGGAAAAGTGGGGGACAGATACCAGAGTAGGTGCGGAACATAGATTGCTTCACAAAGCCAACAAAAAGGCAGGCATAGCTAGGACCCATACGGGTGCCCATAGCTACACCTTCCAGGTTAGGCGACACTTCACCTGTGAGTTGGCTGGGGTGATATACTGCGTCCGGTGCTCCCGATGTGGTCTTCTATACATTGGCGAGACCCGACGCAGACTGGGAGACCGCTTTGCTGAACACCTACGCTTTGTCCCTCAGAGAAAGCAGGATCTCCCAGTGGCCACACATTTTAATTCCACAACCCATTCCCATTCTGACATGTCCATCCACGGCCTCCTCTACTGTAAAGATGAAGCCACACTCAGGTTGGAGGAACAACACCTTATATTCCGTCTGGGTAGCCTCCAATCTGATGGCATGAACATTGACTTCTCTAACTTCTGCTAATGCCCCACCTCCCCCTCGTACCCCATCCGTTATTTATTTTTATACACACATTCTTTCTCTCACTCTCCTTTTTCGCCCTCTGTCCCTCTGACTATACCCCTTGCCCATCCTCTGGGTTCCCCCCCCCCCTTGTCTTTCTCCCTAGGCCTCCTGTCCCATGATCCTCTCGTATCCCCTTTGCCAATCACCTGTCCAGCTCTTGGCTCCATCCCTCCCCCTCCTGTCTTCTCCTATCATTTTGGATCTCCCCCTTCCCCTCCAACTTTCAAATCCCTTACTCACTCTTCCTTCAGTTAGTCCTGACGAAGGGTCTCGGCCTGAAACGTCAACTGTACCTCTTCCTAGAGATGCTGCCTGGCCTGCTGCATTCACCAGCAACTTTGATGTGTGTTGCTTGAATTTCCAGCATCTGCAGAATTCCTGTTGTTTGCATTTCAGGATGTATATTGTATACATTTCTCTGACATTAAATGTACCTATGAAACCTTTGAAATTAGTTTAAACCCTCCTGAACAGCTCTAGCAAACCTGCCTGCAGGGATATTGGTCCCCTTCAGGTTCTAGTGTAACCTGTCCCTTTAGTACAGGTTGTACATTCACCAGAAGAGATCCCAATGATGCAGAAATCTGAACCTTTGCCCCCTGTACCAGTTCCTCAGCCACGCATTCTTCTTCCAAATCGTTCTATTCTTCCCCTCACTGGCACGTGGCACAGGCAGCAATCCAGAGATTACTAACCTGAAGGTCCTGCTTTTCAGCTTTCTATCCAGCTCCCTAAAATCTCTTTTCAGGACCTCTTCACCTTTCCTACCCACAGTATGTCATTGGTGCCAATATGTACTAAGACTTCCGGCTGCTCACCCTCCTGCTTTAGAATGCTGTGGACCCGATAAGAGACGTCCGTGGCCCTAGCACCTGGGAGGCAACATACCACCTGGGTGTCTCTATCACGTCCACAGAATCATATCTCTATTCCTTGAACTATGGAATCTCCTCTCACTACTGCAGTCCTCTTCACCTCTCTTCTCTTCTGAGCCATAGTGCCAGACTCAGTGTCAGAGACCTGGTAGGTCACTCCCCCTCAACAGTATACTTATTATTGAGGCCACTGCCCTGGCTGCCGATTTCCCTTCCTTTCCTGATAGTCTCCTTTTTACCTGCCTCCTGCAACCAAAGGGTGACTACCTCTCTGTAGCTCTTGTCTATCACTTTCTCAGTCTCTGGTATCACCCAGACGATATCGAGCTGCAGCTCCAGTTCCATAGCACGTTCTCTGAGGAGCTGCAGCTCGGTGCACCTGGTGCAGATGTGGTTATCTGTGAGGATGAAGGTCTCCCAGAACTCTCACATCTCACACACAGAACAAAACACAGGCACTGGAGCCATCCGCACTGCACTAACTGTGCCTTAGCAGATGAAAAATGAGCAAACTCGTTTCAGCTTAATATCATCTTTTCTGTAGCAGGAAGAGTAAAACTGAAGACAATGTGCCAAATGCAGCATCACTGACGCCTTGTACAACTGCAACACACAAAGCTTGTACACCCATTGCTCTGACCGATGAAGGCCAGCATAATGAAAGCCTTCCTCACCGCACTGTCTACCTATAATACCACTGAGGTGTACTTTGTAGATGGTGCGCACTGCAGCCACTGTGTGCTGGTGGTGGAGGAATGAGTGCTTAAGGTGGTGGATGGGGTGTCAATCAAACAGCTGCTTTGTCCGAGATTATGTTAAGCTTCTTGAGATCTTTTGAATTGCACTCAGCGAGGCAAGTAGGGAGTGTCCCATTAGAGAAAGTCCCATTACACTCCTGACTTGTGCTTCGTGGAAAGGCCTTGAGATGCCAGTTCTTTAGTCAGTTGGCAAAGGATGCCCAGTCCTTGAGCTATTCTTGTAGGCTCAATAATTTAATGTGTCTGGTCCAGTTGGGACTGTGGGCTGTTGATAGTGGAGCTCTTGTTGATGGTAATTACCTTAAATGTAACGAAAACCAATTTCCCTCGTGATCTATAAAGTATGACTATGACTATGACTAGATGTTGTACTCTTGCTTGCTGGAGATAGTCATTGCTTGTTTGTTGGTTATTGATGTTAATTCCCACTTATCAGCCCATGATTGGATACTATCATAGAGTCCAGAGCTGTCCAGCTGAGAAACAGTCCCTTTGGTTCACCGCATCTATGTCTACTAATACCGTGATATCATGATACAATGATATTAATGATACCTTTGATACGATGTCATGCCTATTGATACCAATCCTTTGCACTTGCATTAATTCTAAACACAGTACTCCTGCACCTTGCTAATTCAAATTCCCGTCTAGATGCCTCTCGACCTTGTTCTAGGTCTTGCTGCCAAAACTGTGTCATTTATTAAGGAACTGCACATGGAATTAAACATTAAACATTAAACATCTGCCTATAATTGTAATTAATGATTTCAATCTACTTTATCCCTGATCACCGATGCATCGCATGAGTGGGTTTTAGTTAGTGACAGAGAATGTACAGAATTGCAAAATACTTATTACAAAGCACTGAACAGGAAATAAAAATCCATGCTACCCAAGTACAAAGTATCAATATGCATGTGTACGTGGGTTTGAACGACATGTCTATCGAGCTTATCTATCAGCCTAGCAGTTTATGGTCACAAAGACACATCAGCCAGACTGTGTGCGTGCAGTTCCGTTCATTAATGAGATGGCAACGTCCTTGGGATTTCACAGAGGTGATGACTACCAGGTGTTCGTAATTTTAGTCATGAGGTGTGCGAGTCTTGGTAAAAGGTGACATCATTAAATTTCATCCTGATTTGGGCAAAATATCAAGTAGAAGTTATTGGAAATTGGAATTCTTTGAAAGAAAGGAATATTCCTTTGGGAATTAAAGTTATTGGGTAAAGGGGTGCTAAATAGATTAAAATTGCCAAGAATGTGGAGCTTGATCTATTAACACAGAAGCCAAGTAAATGATCTAAACAAATAGTATTCATCCTGTTTCAACACTGTGGACTATGAAGTTACTCAATGAATTGTGTTTAATTGGGTGAAGTACAGTATGTTTCATAAACAGGTCACTGAATCACTTGCCATCAGTGCAGCTAGATGAGTGATAATTAAAGATGAAAATTGATAACTCCAAAGATGAAAAGTATAATGCCGCAGATGCTGGAGATTTTAAATAAAAGCCGGGAAATGCTCAAAATACTGAGCAGGTTAGGCAGCATATGCAGAAGCACAGGAACAATCCACATTTCAGGTCAATCACGTTTCATCGGCACTGGGGCAGGCAGAGGAACGAGCTTTAGAAGTGTGGAGGTGAAAGCAAAAGAAGGTAGGATGGGAGACTCAGCTGGAAGAGGTGGTGAAGGGACGATAAGGCCCTTGATGAGATGTTAATATGAATATTTGGTTGAAGGTTTCGTATACACTGATTCCAGTACCACCATCTGGATGAGAAATCTAGGCCTTGCCAGCTCTCTCAGGGTGTATGTCACTGAGGTTCTACTCAATATTCAACACTGTCACTGGAATGTTTTATTGGAAGTTTCTCCCACTGCTGTTTGTGAGACTTAGCTGTGCACAGTTTCGCTGCTCGGTTTCCTATCCTGCAATAGTGATTACCATTGGAGAAAGGGCTTCACTGGAACTCTGGATACCCAGAAATGCATGATTTTTCCCTTGTCTTTTAATACTACTCTTTAGACCTGTTTAGTAAATTAGGCATTAGTTTTCCATTCCCTTGATTGTGTCCTGTATTTTGTGCATTGTCCCATAACTGGGGATAAAGAGTAGCTGACTAGTCCACTCTAAGTTTGCACCATCTGGTGAGTCCTTTCTGGACATGGAGAAATCAGTCACTTCCAAAAACTCAACTCATAGCTATCGCTTTAGTCATAGTCATACTTTATTGATCCCGGGTGAAATTGGTTTTCGTTACAGTTGCACAATAAATAATAAATAGTAATAGAACCATAAATAGTTAAATAGTAATATGTAAATTATGCCAGTAAATTATGAAATAAGTCCAGGACCAGCCTATTGGCTCAGGGTGTCTGACCCTCCAAGGGAGGAGTTGTAAAGTTTGATGGCCACAGGCAGGAATGACTTCCTATGATGCTCTGTGTTGCATCTTGGTGGAATGAGTCTCTGGCTGAATGTACACCTGTGCCCACCCAGTACTTTATGTAGTGGATGGGAGACATTGACCAAGATGGCATGCAACTTGGACAGCATCCTCTTTCCAGACACCACCGTCAGAGAGTCCAGTTCCATCCCCACAACATCATTGGCCTTACGAATGAGTTTGTTGATTCTGTTGGTGTCTGCTACCCTCAGCCTGCTGCCCCTGCACACAACAGCAAACATAATAACACTGGCCACCACAGACTCGTAGAACATCCTCAGCATCGTCCGGCAGATGTTAAAGGACCTCAGTCTTCTCAGGAAATAGAGACGGCTCTGACCCTTCTTGTAGACAGCCTCAGCGTTCTTTGACCAGTCCAGTTTGTTGTCAATTCGTATCCCCAGGTATTTGTAATCCTCCACCATGTCCACACTGACCCCCTGAATGGAAACAGGGGTCGCCGGTACCTCAGGTCTACCACCAGCTCCTTAGTCTTTTTCACATTAAGCTGCAGATAATTCTGCTCACACCATGTGACAAAGTTTCCTACCGTAGCCCTGTACTCAGTCTCATCTCCCTTGCTGATGCATCCAACTATGGCAGAGTCATCAGAAAACTTCTGAAGATGACAAGATTCTGTGCAGTAGTTGAAGTCCGATGTGTAAATGATGAAGAGAAAGGGAGACAAGACAGTCCCCTGTGGAGCCCCAGTGCTGCTGATCACTCTTTCGGACACACAGTGTTGCAAGCACACGTACTGTGGTCTGCCAGTCAGGTAATCAAGAATCCATGACACCAGGAAAGCATCCACCTGCATCGCTGTCAGCTTCTCCCCCAGCAGAGCAGGGCGAATGGTGTTGAACACACTGGAGAAGTCAAAAAACATGACCCTCACAGTGCTCGCTGTCTTGTCCAGGTGGGCGTAGACACGGTTCAGCAGGTAGACGATGGCATCCTCAACCACTAGGCGAACTGGAGGGGATCTAAGTGTGGCCTGACCATAGGCCGGAGCAGCTGCAGAACAAGTCTCTCCAGGGTCTTCACAATGTGGGAGGTCAATGCCACCAGTCTGTAGTCATTGAGGCCACTGGGGCGCGGCGTCTTCGGCACAGGGACGAGGCAGGACGTCTTCCACATTACAGGAACCCTCCGGAGCCTCAGGCTCATGTTGAATACATGGCGAAGTACTCCACATAGCTGAGGGGCACAGGCTTTGAGCACCCTGGTACTGACACTATCCGGTCCTGCAGCCTTGCTTGGGTTGAGACGTTTCAGCTGTCTACTCACCTGTTCAGCTGTGAAGCCTACCGTGGTGTTTTCGTGTGGGGAAAGGGTATAGTCATGAGAGCAGGGTGGGGGACTGTGAGGAGGGGTAGGAGGGGAGAGTGGAATATGTGTTGGTTGGGGGCCGACAACAGATGGCTCATGTGTTTACCAGAGTTTGCCAGCATTTACACCACACTGTAGGGCAGGTGTAGCTAACTGGATATATCCATGTCACTGGTTGGATCCTTCAAATGCTTTAAACCTTTCCAAACTTGGATAAACAACTGAAAACATTGGCAATTCCCGGACGAGGCACAGCAAGGGACCATAGAGGTGTACAGCACAAGTTCTTCAGGCCACTGTCTTCATACTGTCTGATTTTGCCTGTCTACACTAAAGCTAATTGGCTGCATTCGGACTGCAACTATTTCGTGTGTTGCTCCAGATTCCAGCACCTGCAGTTTCTTGTCTCCAGGCTGCAGAAGGAACTCAACAGGTTGGACAGCATCTATCGCAGGTGGAAGGGGGAAGGGGGGCTGAGTGGGAGAAGTATTGTTAACATTTTGTGTCCCATTGCAAGGTTTTGATCTAAAACTTCAAACGTTCCTTCACTGCACCCTAACCTGCCGAGTTCCTCCTGCAGATTATTTCGTGCTTCTGAGAGTGAATGACGGAATGCTGGCCAAACACAGCGAGCATTCCATCATCAATTCGGATTATTTGCTCCAAACAATCCCCTGACGTCAGGACAAGGGCGTGGGCAGTGTATGTGTGGGAACACCACTACCCGCAGTTTCCCCTTTATGTCACACACCATCCGGATTTGGAAACCAAGCCGCTGGGTGTAAATCCTGGAGCTTGCTTCCCAACACCTTTACCCTAAGTACAGCAGTGGTTCAAGAAGTTTGGTTGTTATACCAGCATCACCTGAGTTTTGTGAGAGAATTTTTAAAAATGTACAATAGTACATTCTCCCCTGGAAGTAAAGGCAAGTATGCCATACACCTTATTGACAAATCTATCTACTTACATTACTAATTTCAGAAAGCGAAAGCTTTGGACCACAAGATCCCTTTATGCATCAATGCTGTTGAGGGTCCCGCCATTAGCTGTATAATTTCTCCTTACTTTTGACCTCCCACAGCCCAAATTCATCTCCACCTGCCTTTTCTTCACCGAACGGCGTAGATTGAGTGAACATGGAAAGGATGTTTCGTATAGTGGATGAGTCTAGGACCGGAAAGCACAGCCTCAGAATAGAGGGACATCCATTTAGGGATGAGGAGGAATTTCTTTAGCCAGATGGAGTTGAATCAATGGAATTCATTGCCATGGAGGCCAAGTCATCGAGTACATAGAAAGAGGCAGTTGATTGGCTCTTGACTAGTTGGGCATCAAGGGGTATGGGGAGAATGCAGATGAATGGGGGCGATAGAGATAATAAATCATAATGGAATGGTGCAGCAGACTTGATGGGCCAAATAGCCTAATCTATGTCTTATGGATTTAAGATCTTATAACTGTAATTGATCTTTATCCTGCTCTATCCAATGATGACCTTCTTCACTTTCTTCAACTCCACCAATTTTTGTTTCTATCCAACTGACCTTTCAAAGCTAATCCCACTTAGTAGTCATAGTCATAGACATAGTCATACTTTATTGATCCCGGCGGAAATTGGTTTTCGTTACAGTTGCACCATAAATAATTAAATAGTAATAAAACCATAAATAGTTAAATAGTAATATTTAAATTATGCCAGGAAATAAGTCCAGGACCAGCCCATTGGCTCAGGGTGTCTGACCCTCCAAGGGAGGAGTTGTAAAGTTTGATGGCCACAGGCAGGAATGACTTCCTATGACGCTCTGTGTTGCATCTCGGTGGAATGAGTCTCTGGCTGAATGTACTCCTGTGCCCAACCAGTACATTATGTAGTGGATGGGAGACACTGACCAAGATGGCATGCAACTTGGACAGCATCCTCTTTTCAGACACCACCGTGAGAGAGTCCAGTTCCATCCCCACAACATCACTGGCCTTACGAATGAGTTTGTTGATTCTGTTGGTGTCTGCTACCCTCAGCCTGCTGCCCCAGCACACAACAGCAAACATGATGGCACTGGCCACCACAGACTCGTAGAACATCCTCAGCATCGTCCGGCAGATGTTAAAGGACCTCAGTCTCCTCAGGAAATAGAGATGGCTCTGACCCTTCTCGTAGACAGTCTCAGTGTTCTTTGACCAGTCCAGTTTATTGTCAATTTGTATCCCCAGGTACTTGTAATCCTCCACCATGTCCACACTGACCCCCTGGATGGAAACAGGGGTCACCGGTGCCTTACCTCTCCTCAGGTCTACCACCAGCTCCTTAGGCTTTTTCACATTAAGCTGCAGATAATTCTGCTCACACCATGTGACAAAATTTCCTACCGTAGCCCTGTACCCAGCCTCATCTCCCTTGCTGATGCATCCAACTATGACAGAGTCATCAGAAAGCTTCTGAAGATGACAAGACTCTGTGCAGTAGTTGAAGTCCGAGGTGTAAATGGTGAAGAGAAAGGGAGACAAGACAGTCCCCTGTGGAGCCTCAGTGCTGCTGATCACTCTGTCGGACACACAGTGTTGCAGGCACACGTACTGTGGTCTGCCAATCAGGTAATCAAGAATCCATGACACCAGGAAAGCATCCACCTGCATCGCTGTCAACTTCTCCCCCAGCAGAGCAGGGCGGATGGTGTTGAATGCACTGGAGAAGTCAAAAAACATGACCTTCACAGTGCTCGCTGGCTTGTCCAGGTGGGCGTAGACACGGTTCAGCAGGTAGACGATACCATCCTCAACTCCTAGTCAGGGCTGGCAGGCGAACTGGAGGGGATCTAAGTGTGGCTTGACCATAGGCCGGAGCAGCTCCAGAGCAAGTCTTTCCAGGGTCTTCATGATGTGGGAGGTCAATGCCACTGGTCTGTAGTCATTGAGGCCGCTGGGGCGTGGCGTCTTTGGCACAGGGACGAGGCAGGGCGTCTTCGGCACAAGGACGAGACAGGACGTCTTCCACAGCACAGGAACCCTCCGGAGCCTCAGGCTCAGGTTGAAGACATGGCGAAGTACTCCACATAGCTGAGGGGCACAGGCTTTGAGCACCCTGGTACTGACACCATCTGGTCCTGCAGCCTTGCTTGGGGTGAGATGTTTCAGCTGTCTTCTCACCTGTTCAGCTGTGAAGCCCATCGTGGTGGTTTCATGTCGGGGAGGGATATTGTCACTTGCCTGCATTTGACCCATATTCCTTGAAACTTTACCTTTCCATGTACCTGCCCAAATGACTATTAATTGGTGTTTTTATACCTGCTTCGGCTACTTCCCATGTGTGTACCACCCTCGGTCTCCTATTAAATCTCTCCCCTCTCACCTTAAACCTATGGCCCTCTGGTTCTTAGTTCTCCTAGCATGGGAAACAACAATATACAGGCACCCCCTCTGTATCCCTCATGATCTCTATATAATCACCCTTCCATGTCTTTTGCTCCAAGGAAGAATGCCCTAGGCAACCCACCTCTCCCTGTAACCCAGTTTCTCGAGTCCTAGCAACGTCCTTGTAAAGCTTTTCCGCACTTTTCATATTAATGGCATCTCTCCTACAGCAGGGTGACCGGATCTGGATACAGTATTCCAAGTCCAGCTTCTTCAGTATGAGTCTGTCCTTAAGGTGTGCCTCACCTACCTTGAAGAAGCTTTCCTCTTCCCTTTGATGGGAATTTAGTGAAACCCTCTCTCACTGCTCACCAACATTTTGTATAACTGCAACCTAACGTTCTAACTCCTGTACTCAGACTGAGGAAGGCCAGCATGTCTTTATCAGTCAGCACCTTGTCTACTGTGACATTACTTTCAGCAAACCAAATACTTGTACTTCTAGACCCCTCTGTTCTACAACATTCCCCAGGGCCCTACCATTCACTGTAAAAGCCCTACCTGGCTTGACTTCCCAAAATGCAACACTTCACACTTATCTAAATTCAAATCCATCCTTTATCCCTATTTACCCAGCTGATAAAAATCTCACTGTAATTCTTGATAACCTTTTTCATTGTCTTTGGTACCAATTATTTAGTGTCATCTGTAAAACCTATGAACCATATCTTGCACATTTTCATCTGAAGTGTTGATCTAGATGACAAGCAGCAATGGGCCCAGTGACACTCCACTAGACGTTGGTTTCCATTCTGAAAAACAAGCTTCCACCATTACCCTTTCTTTAGGGCCATCAAGCCAAGTCTTTATCCAGTTAGCTAGCTCTCCCTGGATCCTGTGCGATCTAAGCTTCGGTAGAAGCCTAAATGCAGAATCTTATCAAAGGTCTTGCTGAAGTCCATTCAGATGACCCTGCCCTCATCAACTTTCTTGGTTACTCATCAAATTCATGAGGCGTGATTTCCCATGCGCAAGGCCATGCTAACTATCCCTAATTGACTCCTTTCTTTCCAACTGAGTGAACACGTTATCTATGAAAATCATGTCCAATACATTACCCACTACAAATGTTCAGCTCACTGCTCTATAGTTCCAAGGTTTTCTTTTGCAGCCTTTCTTAAATGAAAGCATAATATTAGATATATTGCCAGGGCTCCCAGAACCTCACACACTAATGTCGATGCACGTACCTCAGCCAAGGCTCCAAGAATTTCTTCTCTGGCTTCCCACTGTGTTATAGAAACATAGAAACATAGAAAATAGGTGCAGGAGTAGGCCATTCGGCCCTTCGAGCCTGCACCGCCATTTATTATGATCATGGCTGATCATCCAACTCAGAACCCAGCCTTCCCTCCATACCCCCTGACCCCTGTAGCCACAAGGGCCATATCTAACTCCCTCTTAAACATAGCCAATGAACTGGCCTCAACAGTTTGCTGTGGCAGAGAATTCCACAGATTCACCACTCTCTGTGTGAAGAAGTTTTTCCTAATCTCGGTCCTAAAAGGCTTCCCCTCTATCCTCAAACTGTGACCCCTCGTTCTGGACCTCCCCAACATCGGGAACAATCTTCCCGCATCTAGCCTGTCCAATCCCTTTAGGATCTTATACGTTTCAATCAGATCCCCCCTCAATCTTCTAAATTCCAACGAGTACAAGCCCAGTTCATCCAGTCTTTCTTCATATGAAAGACCTGCCATCCCAGGAATCAATCTGGTGAACCTTCTTTGTACTCCCTCTATGGCAAAGATGTCTTTCCTCAGATTAGGGGACCAAAACTGCACACAATACTCCAGGATGCTGCCTGGCCTGCTGCGTTCACCAGCAACTTTTATGTGTGTTGCACAATACTCCAGGTGTGGTCTCACCAAGGCCTTATACAACTGCAGTAGTATTGGATATAACTGATCAGATCCTGAAGCTTTATCGACTGTCATACATTTTAAGGTGTCCGGCACTTTCTCCAGTGCAATGTGGTCTATCCTCACGATATCTCCTTTAACTTTTCAGAGTTTCCGAGCCTACATGTCTTTCTCCAAAATAAAACCGTTGAGACTGAGATCTGACCTTCATAAAGCTGTCAAGGATGCCGAGAGACAAGTCCAGACCTAGCCAGCAATTCAGGCAGGGTTTGCATGCTACAGCAGATGACAAAATGAAGTGAAGAAACATCACTGACAACAGTGCATCCCTTCTTGATGAGCTTAACACATTCTATACATGTCTGGAACAGAAGTGCAGTGAAATATTACTATCCAGCCCAACAGCTGGGATAGTCTGCATGGCTTTGTGCATGGTGAATATGAAACTGAACCCATAGTCACCGTTGCAAATGTCAGAACAGTGTTCGGAGAATAAACCCGTGTAAAACATCTGACCCAGATGGTGTCCCCAGCCATGTTCTCAGATCTTACACAGATCAGCTGGCAGGGGTATTTGCAGATATTTTTAACCTCTCCCTAATTCAATCTGAGGTTCCCGCCTGCTTTATGAAGGCCACCCTCATTTATAAAGTATTGTGTCTTAATGATTACAGCCTAGTGGCTCCAATATCCACTATCATGGATTGCTTTGAGTGGCAGGTCATTGCAGAATTGAGCCTCCTAGGCAACCTGAAGCCAATACAATTGGCCTGCTGCTGAAACAACTCCACAGATCACTGTGGAGATCACTGTTTATTGACTACAGACCACTGTTGATTGACTACAGCTCTGCAACTGGACCCTTGACTCCCAATCAGTAAGAATAAACAAAATCATCACTAATAGTCTGTCCTGGTCCAGTCACATGGCCATCATGAACAAGAAAGCACACCAGCACCTCTGCTTCCTCAGGAGATTAAAGAAATTTAGTTGTACCCTTTGATCCTAACCAATTTTTAATCAATGCACTGCGGAAAGCATCCTATCTGGATGCATCACAGCTGGTATGGCAACTATTCTGCCTGATATCACAAAAAACTGCACACAGCTTTGATAAAGCTCAGCGTATGCGCCGGTCGTGCATACAGCCTGTTACAGTTGCTCCGTCAAGATTATTACTTTTTAAACTTTTTAACTTAGGTTATTTGTTGTATTTTTTTCTCACGGTAACACGTTGAAGCTGCACCCTCTCTAACATGCTGGTGGAGAGAGTTTTATTTGGGTTTTTAGCGCTGGAAATAGTTACATTCCGACACGTCTCATTAGCGGGGCAGAAGGATGGTCGCATTGTTTATTCCAGGGACCAGCTGATTGCGCTTATGCCGGCCGGTTTAGCGAGCAGAGCGGCGGACACCCCTGCTGAAATCTGGAGGAAAATACACAAAGGATGCAGAGGGAGATCAAAAAGGCGAGGGAAGAGGACCGGGTCGAGACAACAGAGACTTATGGAGAAGGGAAGTTATAAACTGTGTCTCCCCTCTCTCATCATGGGCAATGTGAGATTGCTGGGTAATAAAATGGATGAATTGACGGCACTAGCCAGGAGTCAGAGAACATTTCGGGAGAGCTGTGTCGTATGTTTTACTGAAACGTGGCTGCACGAGGACATACCCGATCAAAGAGTTTCCATAGAGGGCTTCCAGACCGTTCGAGCTGACTGGAATTGCACTGAGAGCAGTAAGCGTAAAGGAGGGGGCCTGGCGGTTCTGGTAAACAACAGATGGTGCAATCCTGGTCATATTACAATCAAGGAACGTGTTTGTAGCCCGGATATTGAACTTTTTGCTGTTGGACTCCAGCCATATTATTTGCCAAGGGAAATGTCGCATGCAATTGTGGTTGTTGTGTACATCCCTCCCCTGCCAACTCGACGTCGGTGTGTAACGTCATTTACACTGTCATAGCCAGATTACAAACCCAGCACCCGAGTGCCCTCATTACCATCTCGGGTGACTTCAACCAGGTTACCATGGCTAGAACACTGCCCAACTTCACGCAGTATGTGAGCTGTACAACCAGAGGGGAGAGGACTCTGGTTTTGATGCACGCTAACGTTAAGGATGCATACAGCTCCTCTCCCCTCCCCCCATTGGGAAGGTCAGATCACAACCTGGTGCATCTAAAACCCTCTAAAACGTGCCTCTGGTGAAGAGTAAACCTGCAACCTCGAGGACAGTGAGGAAATGGTCGGAGGAGGCTTATGAGGCGTTCCCGGGTTGTTTTGAGGTGACAGACTGGCAGGCACTCTGTGAGCCACATGGAGAGGATATTGATGGGCTCACAAAGTGCATCACTGATTACATCAACTTCTGTGTGGACTGCAATGTTCTGACAAGAACTGTTCTTTGTTATTCAAATAACAAGCCATGGGTGACAAAGGACATTAAGGACATCCTGAACGCTAAGAAGAGGGCGTTTAGAGATGGAAATAGGGAGGAGCTGAGGGCAATACAGAGGGACCTGAAAGCCAGGATCAGAGAGGCTAAAGACAGGTACAGAAGGAAGCTTGAGTGGAAACTCCAGCAGAACAACGTGAGAGAGGTCTGGAGTGGGATGAGGACCATTACTGGGTTTCGGCAAACTAGCAACAGAGGAGCTGAGGGCAGTGTGGACAGGGCCAACGAACTTAACCTGTTCTTTAATGGATTTGGTATTGTAGCCCCTGCACATCCCCCACATGAGTCATCTGTTGTCGGCCCCCAACCAACACATATTCCACTCTCCCCTCCTACCCCTCCTCACAGTCCCCCACCCTGCTCTCATGACTATACCCCTCCCCCACACGAAACCACCATGGTGGGCTTCACGGCTGAACAGGTGAGAAGACAGCTGAAACTTCTCAACCCAAGCAAGGCTGCAGGACCAGATGGTGTCAGTACCAGGGTGCTCAAAGCCTGTGCCCCTCAGCTATGTGGAGTACTTCGCCATGTATTCAACCTGAGCCTAAGGCTCCGGAGGGTTCCTGTACTGTGGAAGACGTCTTGCCTCGTCCCTGTGCTGAAGACACCACGCCCTAGCGGCCTCAGTGACTACAGACCGGTGGCATTGACCTCCCACATCATGAAGACCCTGGAGATACTTGTTCTGGAGCTGCACCGGCCTATGGTCAGGCCACACTTAGATCCCCTCCAGTTCGCCTACCAGCCCCGACTAGGAGTTGAGGATGCCATCATCTACCTGCTGAACCGTGTCTACGCCCACCTGGACAAGACAGCGAGCACTGTGAGGGTCATGTTTTTTGACTTCTCTAGTGCGTTCAACACCATCCGCCCTGCTCTGCTGGGGGAGAAGCTGACAGCAATGCAGGTGGATGCTTCCCTGGTATCATGGATTCTTAACTACCTGACTGGCAGACCACAGTACATGTGCTTGCAACACTGTGTGTCCGACAGAGTGATCAGCAGCACTGGGGCTCCACCGGGGACTGTCTTGTCTCCCCTTCTCTTCACCATTTACACCTTGGACTTCAACTACTGCACAAGGTCTTGTCATCTTCAGAAGTTTTCTGATGACTCTGCCATAGTTGGATGCATCAGCAAGGGAGATGAGGCTGAGTAGGGCTACGGTAGGAAACTTTGTCACATGGTGTGAGCAGAATTATCTGCAGCTTAATGTGAAAAAGACTAAGGAGCTGGTGGTAGACCTGAGGTACCGGCGACCCCTGTTTCCATACAGGGGGTCAGTGTGGACATGGTGGAGGATTACAAATACCTGGGGATACGAATTGACAATAAATTGGACTGGTCAAAGAACACTGAGGCTGTCTACAAGAAGGGTCAGAGCCGTCTCTATTTCCTGAGGAGACTGAGGTCCTTTAACATCTGCCGGACGATGCTGACGATGTTCTACGAGACTGTGGTGGCCAGTGCGATCATGTTTGCTGTTGTGTGCTGGGGCAGCAGGCTGAGGGTAGCAGACACCAACAGAATCAACAAACTCATTCGTAAGGCCAGTGATGTTGTGGGGATGGAACTGGACTCTCTGACGGTGGTGTCTGAAAAGAGGATGCTGTCCAAGTTGCATGCCATCTTGGTCAATGTCTCCCATCCACTACATAATGTACTGGGTGGGCACAGGAGTACATTCAGCCAGAGACTCATTCCTCCAAGATGCAACACAGAGCGTCATAGGAAGTCATTCCTGCCTGTGGCTATCAAACTTTACAACTCCTCCCTTGGAGGATCAGACACCCTGAGCCAATAGGCTGGTCCTGGACTTATTTCCTGGCATAATTTAAATATTACTATTTAACTATTTATGGTTTTATTACTATTTAATTATTTATGGTGCAACTGTAACAAAAGCCAGTTTCTTCCGGGATCAATAAAGTATGACTATGACTATGTATCACAGAAACCAGCCTCCCCTCCGTGGACTCTACCTACACTTCTTGCTGCCTCAGTAAAGCAGCCAACGTAATCAAAAACTCTTCTGGACATTCTCTCTTCTCTCCCCTCTCACCGGAAAGCTTGAAAGCACTTAGCTCCAGGCTCAGAGATGATACCTGGATGGAATGGTCAAGCATGGCATAATTCTGCTCCTATGTCTTATGGACACCTCAGTCACTTGTCCTGCCTTATTTCCCTAGCATAGGTCAAGCGTTTCTCTCTCCCAAATAGAACCCTCTATCAATTGCCCGAGGAAACTTTCCTGAACACACTTAACAAATACCATCCATCTCTAAATCCTTAGCACAATGGCTGTCCCCGTCTGGGAAAGTTAAAATTCCTTACTATGGTATACATATTGGCATCCATTGTGGATTTCCTTACTCTATTATTCTTGCAACTGTCCTTAATCTCCCTCCATATTTGTTCCTCTAATTCTTGATTGGGCTGGAGGGCGGGGTGATTATCCCTTTCTTATTTCTCAGCTCCATCTTTAAAGTTTATCAGGAATTTAATCTCAGATTACTGCTGTAATATTTTTCTCAATCAAAAATTAAACTCCTCTTCCTACCTTTCCTCCAAGTCCTTTCTACCTGAAGCATTTACGCCCGGAAGATTAAACTGCTAGTTGATTAGATGGCATTTGTCAGAGGAGAAACAGTTTTAAGACAGAGGCTCATCATTTGTAAGTGTTGCAGCATTTTTATTATTTCAGATTTCCAGCATTGACAGTTAAAACGGAACAGTAATACGCTCTGCAGCCCACAGTGACTGTCCTGAACATCACGCCAAACTAAACTAAAACTATCTGCCTGTCTGTCACCTTTATCCCTGTGTATTCCTGTGCCTGTCTGTGACCCCTATCCCTGTGTATTCCTGTGTCTGTCTGTGACCCCTATCCCTGTGTATTCCTGTGTCTGTCTGTGACCCCTATCCCTGTGTATTCCTGTGTCTGTCTGTGACCCCTATCCCTGTGTATTCCTGTGCCTGTCTATGACCCCTATCCCTGTGTATTCCTGTGCCTCTCTGTGACCCCTATCCCTGTGTATTCTTGTGCCTGTCTGTGACCCCTATCCCTGTGTATTCCTGTGCCTGTCTATGACCCCTATCCCTGTGTATTCTTGTGCCTGTCTGTGACTCCTATCCCTGTGTATTCTTGTGCCTGTCTATGACCCCTATCCCTGTGTATTCTTGTGCCTGTCTGTGACTCCTATCCCTGTGTATTCTTGTGCCTGTCTATGACCCCTATCTCTGTGTATTCCTGTGCCTGTCTGTGACCCCTATCCCTGTGTATTCCTGTGCCTGTCTGTGACCCCTATCCCTGTGTATTCCTGTGCCTGTCTGTGACCCCTATCCCTGTGTATTCCTGTGTCTGTCTGTGACCCCTATCCCTGTGTATTCCTGTGCCTGTCTGTGACCCCTATCCCTGTGTATTCCTGTGCCTGTCTGTGACCCCTATCCCTGTGTATTCCTGTGCCTGTCTGTGACCCCTATCCCTGTGTATTCTTGTGCCTGTCTGTGACCCCTATCCCTGTGTATTCCTGTGCCTGTCTGTGACCCCTATCCCTGTGTATTCCTGTGCCTGTCTGTGACCCCTATCCCTGTGTATTCTTGTGCCTGTCTGTGACCCCTATCCCTGTGTATTCCTGTGTCTGTCTGTGACCCCTATCCCTGTGTATTCTTGTGCCTGTCTGTGACCCCTATCCCTGTGTGTTCCTGTGCCTGTCTGTGACCCCTATCCCTGTGTATTCCTGTGCCTGTCTGTGACCCCTATCCCTGTGTATTCCTGTGCCTGTCTGTGACCCCTGTCCCTGTGTATTCTTGTGCCTGTCTGTGACTCCTATCCCTGTGTATTCTTGTGCCTGTCTGTGACCCCTGTCCCTGTGTATTCCTGTGCCTGCCTGTGACCCCTATCCCTGTGTATTCCTGTGCCTGTCTGTGACCCCTATCCCTGTGTATTCCTGTGCCTGTCTGTGACCCCTATCCCTGTGTATTCCTGTGTCTGTCTGTGACCCCTATCCCTGTGTATTCCTGTGCCTGTCTGTGACCCCTATCCCTGTGTATTCCTGTGCCTGTCTGTGACCCCTATCCCTGTGTATTCCTGTGCCTGTCTGTGACCCCTATCCCTGTGTATTCCTGTGCCTGTCTGTGACCCCTGTCCCTGTGTATTCCTGTGCCTGTCTGTGACCCCTATCCCTGTGTATTCCTGTGCCTGTCTGTGACCCCTATCCCTGTGTATTCCTGTGCCTGTCTGTGACCCCTATCCCTGTGTATTCCTGTGCCTGTCTGTGACCCCTATCCCTGTGTATTCCTGTGCCTGTCTGTGACCCCTGTCCCTGTGTATTCCTGTGCCTGTCTGTGACCCCTATCCCTGTGTATTCCTGTGCCTGTCTGTGACTCCTATCTCTGTGTATTCCTGTGCCTGTCTGTGACCCCTATCCCTGTGTATTCCTGTGCCTGTCTGTGACCCCTATCCCTGTGTATTCCTGTGCCTGTCTGTGACCCCTATCCCTGTGTATTCCTGTGTCTGTCTGTGACCCCTATCCCTGTGTATTCTTGTGCCTGTCTGTGACCCCTATCCCTGTGTATTCTTGTGCCTGTCTGTGACCCCTATCCCTGTGTATTCCTGTGCCTGTCTGTGACCCCTATCCCTGTGTATTCCTGTGCCTGTCTGTGACCCCTATCCCTGTGTATTCCTGTGTCTGTGTCTGTGACCCCTATCCCTGTGTATTCCTGTGCCTGTCTGTGACCCCTATCCCTGTGTATTCTTGTGCCTGTCTGTGACCCCTATCCCTGTGTATTCTTGTGCCTGTCTGTGACCCCTATCCCTGTGTATTCTTGTGCCTGTCTGTGACCCCTATCCCTGTGTATTCCTGTGCCTGTCTGTGACCCCTATCCCTGTGTATTCTTGTGCCTGTCTATGACCCCTATCCCTGTGTATTCCTGTGCCTGTCTGTGACCCCTATCCCTGTGTATTCTTGTGCCTGTCTGTGACCCCTATCCCTGTGTATTCCTGTGCCTGTCTGTGACCCCTATCCCTGTGTATTCCTGTGCCTGTCTATGACCCCTATCCCTGTGTATTCCTGTGCCTGTCTGTGACCCCTATCCCTGTGTATTCCTGTGCCTGTCTGTGACCCCTATCCCTGTGTATTCCTGTGCCTGTCTGTGACCCCTATCCCTGTGTATTCCTGTGCCTGTCTGTGACCCCTATCCCTGTGTATTCTTGTGCCTGTCTGTGACCCCTATCCCTGTGTATTCCTGTGCCTGTCTGTGACCCCTATCCCTGTGTATTCTCGTGTCTGTCTAGATGCCTCTTGAATGTCACCATCTTGTTTGCTTCCATCACCATCCCTGACAGCATATTCCAGGCACCTAGCACTCTCTGTGCAACAGAAAAGATACATTTATTCCACATATCTAATTTAAATTTCCTCCCTTTCATTCTTTAAGTGCATTTCCTGAAGGATTTGATATTTTCACCCTGGGGAAATGGCTCTATCCACTGAATCTACTCCTTTCATAATTTTACAAAACTCCATCAGGTGTCACCCTCCCCCAAGCTTCCGACACTCCAGAGAAAATAATCCAAGTTCATCAAACCTCTCCTTATATCTAATGCTCACTATTCCAGGCAGCCTGCTGGTGAACCTCTGACTGCACCCTCTCCAAAGCCTCCATGTTCTTCCTGCACATAATAATTCAAATGTGACCTTAGGAAATGTTTTTTACATCTGTGACACGACTTCATGACTCTCAAATTCAATTCCCCAACAAGTGAAACCAAACATGTCACCTGCCTTTTCCACTTTCAAAGAGCTGTGGTCTTGGACACCTACATACCTTTTGCACATCAGCATTCCTAAAGGTCCTGCCATTTCCTGTACTCCATCCTCTTTCACTTGACCTCCTATAGGTCAACAGCTCATACTTGCCCATATTAAACTCCATCTACCATTCTACAATTAATCGTATCAGAAGATCTGTCCTGGAACCAGTACATAAGTGCCATCACAAAGAGTGATAAGTGCCAGGAGGGAGATTAGTTGGGAGGGACGAATGGACAAAGGTATCACGAAGGGAGCAATTCCTGCGGAAAGTGGAGAGTGAAGGGGTGGAGGTAAAGGTGGGTGTGGTGGTAAGATCCTGTTGAAGATGGCAGAAGTTGTGAAGAATGATGTGTTGGATGCTGAGTCTCATCGGGTTGTAGGTGACAACAAGAGGAACTCTATCCTTGTTTAGGCAGCGGGAAGATGGGGTGACTGCAATGTCCACGAAATGGAAAAAATGTGGTTGAGGGTAGCATCAATGGTGGAGGAAGGGAAACCCCATTCTTTGAAGAAGGAAGCCATCTCTGATGTCCTGAAAAGAAAAGCCTGGTCCTGGGAACAGCTGTGGCAACGACGAAGGAAATGAGAAATGGGAATAGCATTTTTATGGAAGGAAAGGTGAGTATAGGTAGAAAAAGGAAGGAGGCCCTGAAATAAGAATACAGGAAGTTGGGAAGGAAGCTAAGAACCAGGACCTCAAGGGTAGTAATCTCAGGATTGGTGTCTGTGCCACGCGACAGTGAGTATAGGAATAGAATGAGGTGGCGGGTAAATGGGGGCTGAAGAATTGGAGCAGGGGGCAGGGATTCAGATTTCTGGTTAATAGGGACCTCTTCTGGGGCAGGTGGGACCTGCACAAAAGGGATAGGTTGCACTTGAATCCAAGGGGGACAAATATTCTTGTGGGCAGGTTTACTAGAGCTGTTGAGAGTGGTTTAATCTAACATGGCAGGGGGATGGGAACCAGTATGATAGAGTTGAGGATGAGCCAGCCGGCTTACAAGTAGATGATGGATGTAACATCAATGTAAGGAAGGACGAGCCAGTGATTGAGTACAAATGCAGGCACAGCAAAGAGTTAAATTGTACCACAGAGGCAAAATTCAAAAGGGCGAAGAATGCAGGACTGAAGGTGCTGTATTTAAATACACATAGCATTTGGAATAAGGTGGATGAACTCATAGTGCAATTAGAGACTGGTTGTTATGATGATATGGGGATCACCGAGTCATGACTGAAAGAATGCCATAGTTGGGAGCTTAATATCAAAGGATATACTTTGTATGTAAAGGACAGGCAGGAAGGCATAGGCGATGGTGTGGTTCTGTTAGTAAGAGATGGAATTACATCTTTAGAAAGAGGTGACATAAGGTCAGAGAATGTTGAATCTTTGTGGGTAGAGTTAAGAAACTGCAAGAGTAAAAAACATTATGGGAATCATATTTTGGCCCCCAAATAGTGGCTAAGACATGGGGTTGAGATTGCAAAGGGAACTGGAAAAGGCCTGTAATAAGGGTAATAACACAATTGTAATGGGGGACTTCAATATGCAAGGGGACTGGAAAAATCAGATTGGTATCGAATCACAAGAGAGAGAATTTGTTGAATGCCTATGAGATGGCTTTTTAGAGCAGCTTGTGTTTAAGCCCACTAGGGGAAAGGCTATCTTAGATTGGGTGTTGTTTAATAACCCAGATCTTATTAAGGAGCTTAATGTAAAAGAACCGTTAGGAGGCAGTGATCATAATATGATTGAACTTATAGTGCAACTTGAGAGGCAGAAGTGTAAGTCCCATGTGTCAATGTCGGAATGGTATAAGGGGAATTACAGAGGCATGAGAAAGGAGCTTGGCCAGGTGGATTGGAGGAGGTTACTGGCAGGGATGATGGCAGAGCAGAGATGGCTGAAGTTTCTGGGAATAGTTCACAAAGCGCAGGATAGATATGTCCCACAGAGGAAGTAATTTTTTTCAAATGGCAGGGCTAGGAATCCGTGGCTGACAAGGGAGGTTAAGGACTGCATAAAAGCCAAGGAAAGGGCATATGAGGTAGCAAAAGCGAATGGGAAGTTGGATGATTGGGAAGCTTTTAAAATCCAAAAAAAGGCAACTAAAAAAACTGTAAGAAGGAAAAGGTGAAATATGAGGGCAAACTAGCCAATAATATAAAGCAGGATATCAAAAGTTTTTTTTCAGTTATGTAAAGAGTAAAAGGGAAGTGAGAGTTGATATTGGACCACTGGAAAATGATGCTGGTGAGGTCGTAATGGGGGACAAAGAAATGGCAGATCAACTTAATGGGTAATTTGCATCTGTCTTCACTGTGGAAGACACTAGCATTGTGCCAAAGGTCCGTGAGTGTCAGGGAGCAGGAGTGATTGCCATTGTTATTACGAAGGAAGAAGTGTTAGGCAAACTCAAAGGTCTTAAAATGATCTGGACCATACCCGGATCTGGGCCGTACCCTTTAAATATCCGGGCCTGCCTTTCAGTCTTTTTGCGCTACCTTACTTTCCCTTTTCTATTTTCTATTTATGATTTATAATTTAAGTTTTTAATATTTACTATCAATTTGTACTCCAGGGAGCGTGAAGTGCAGAATCAAATATGCTGTGATGATTGTATGTTCTACTATCAATTGTTTGGTGACCATAAAGTATAAAGTAAGTAAAGTAAGCAAAATGGATGAGTCACCTGGACCAGTTGAACTACATCCCAGAGTCCTGAGAGAGGTTGCTGAAGAGTTAACGGATGTATTGGTCATCATCTTTCAATAATCACTTGCTCTGGCATGGTCCCAGAGGACTGGAAGATTGCAAATGTCACTGTTCTTTAAGAAGGGAGGAAGGCAGAAAAAAGGAAATTATTGGCCAGTTAGCCTAACCTCAGTGGTTAGGAAAGCGTTGGAGTCTATTATTAAGGATGAGGTTTCGGGGTACTTGGAGACTAATGATAAAATAACTCAAAGTCAGCATGGTTTCTGTGAAGGGAAATCTTGCCTGACAAATCTGTTAGCGTTCTTCAAGGAAGTAACCAGCAAGAGGCAGTGGATGTCATTTACTTGGATTTTCAGAAGGCATTTGATAAGGTGCCACACATGAGGCTGCTTGACAAGATAAAATCCTATAATGTTACAAGAAAGATAGAAGAATAGCTGACAGGCAGGAGGCAGCAAGTGGGAATAAAAGGGGCCTTTTATGGTCGGCTGCCAATGACGAGTGGTGTTCCCCAGGGGTCAATATTTGGACCGCTGCTTTTCACGTTGTTTGTCAATGATTTGGAAAATTGAATTGATGGCTTGGTAGCAAAGTTTGCGGATGATACAAAGATAGGTGGAGGGGTAGGTAGTGCTGAGGAAGCAAGGCAATTGCAGCAGGGCATAGACAAATTGGAATAATAGACAAAAAGTGGCAGATGGAATACCGTGTTGGGAAATGTATGATAATGTATTTCGGTAAAAGGAATAATAGTGCAAACTATTATCGAAATGGGGAGAAAGTTCAAACATCAGAGGTACAGAGGGACGCAGTATTCCTCGTGCATGACTCCCAGAAGGTTAATTTACAAGTTGAGTCTGTGATAAAGAAGGCAAATGCAATGTTGGCATTTATTTCAAGGGAAGTAGAATGTAAAAGCAAGGAGATAATGCTGAGCCGTTATAAGACACTAGTCAGACTGCACTTATTGTCAACAATTTTGGGGCCAATTTCTCAGAAATGATGTGTTTGGAGAGAGCCCAGAGGAGGAAATAAAGAGGTTAACATATGAGGAGTGTTTGACAGCTTTGGGCCTGTACTCACTGGAATTGAGTGGTAATGGTTGTTCCTTGTCCTGAGAAGATTAAGTGGAACCTACTGAATGTTGAAAGGACTAGATAGGATGGATGTAGAGAGGATATTTCCTATGGTGGGGGTATTCAGAACTAGAGGACACAGCCTCAAAATTGAGGGGCAATCTTTTAGAACAGAGATAAGGAGGCTTTTTTTTAGCCAGAGAGTAGTTAATTTGAAGAATGCTCTGCCACAGACTGTGGTGGAAGCCAAGTCCATGGGTACATTTAAGGTGGAATTTGATCATTTCCTAATTGGTCAGGGCATCTAAGGATATGGCGAGAAGGCAGGTGTATGGGATTGAGTGGGATCCGGGATCAGTCATGATGGAATGGCAGAACAGACTCATTGGGCTGAATGGCCTAATTCTGCTCTTATGGCTTATGGTCTAAGAGGTATAGTGAGGATAGCCATGGGAATTGGTAGGTTTATAAAAGATACTAGTAGACGGTTTATCTCCAGAGATGGAGACAGATCGAGAAAGGAGAGAGAGGTGTCAGAAATGGACGGCGTATTTAAGCACAGGGTGGAAGTTGGACACAAATTTGATGAAATTTATGAGAACATGGGCGCAAGCAGCAGCATTGATGTAGCTGTCAATGTTGTGCAGAAAGAGTTGGTGAGTGTTACCAGGGAAAGCTTGGAACATGGACTGTTCCATGTATCCAACAAAAAGGCAGGTATTGCTGGGGCCCATGGTCATCCCTTGAGTTTGGAGGAAGTGGGGGGAGCTGAAGGAGAAATTGTTGAGTCCCACCAGATGGAGAAAGGGTGGTGATGGAAGGGAACTGGTTTGGTTTTTTGTCAAGAAAGAAGTGGGAAGTTTTAAGGCCTTTTTGAAGAGGGAAAGGAGTGTATATGGACTGGATATCCATCGTGAAAATAAGGAGACCAGGGCCAGAGAATTGGAAGTTGTTGAGGAGATCAAGAGCATGTGAAGTGTCATGAATATAGCTGGGAAGGGACTGAATCATAAGTGAACATGAGTTCAATGGGGCAGGAGCAGGCGGAGACAATGGGACTGTTCTATCAAGCTTGTGGATCTTGGGTAGGAGGTAGAAATGGGCAGTGCAGATTAAGAGAACTACAGTATGAGGTTGGTGACAGTAGATGGGAGAACTCCAGAGAGATAGTGCAGGTGTCAGTGGCCTAATGGTCTGGTGGGGTCCTTTTCAAAGGGCAGGTAAGAGGAGTCTGAGAGTTGCTACCTGGCCTCAACAAGATGGAGTTCAGTCCACCACACTACAACAGCACCCACTTTGTCTACGGATTTGATGGTGTTGAGGTTAGTGCAGAGAGAGTGGGGGGCGGTGCATTCAGAGGGGGTAAGGTTCGATGAGGAAAATGAGCACTGTGGTCAAGCCAGTTACTGTCTCGTCAGCAATTGATCCAAAACAGGCAGAGACCAGAGCGGGGTGTCCAGGAGAAGGAGGACTGTTGGAGATGGGAGAAGTTGTCTTCGGTGTGGGGTAAGGAATCCTTGCCAAAGAAGTGGGCTTGGAGCCAGAGACAATGGAAGCAGAGCTCAATGTCATGGCAGGCCGTTGAAGGGGGACAAAGTAAGGCTCTTGCTGAGGACAGAATGTTCTGCTTCAGAGAGGGCAAGGTTGGAGGAAATGGTAATAGTACATGTATGTTCTCCTCCATATCTATCGATTCCTTTGGCTTTCAGAACGTATTTTCTTCCTCCTTGATTATGCTTAATGACTTGGCCTCCACTGCCTTTTGAGAGAGAATTTTACAGGTTCACCCTTCTCTCAGTTATGAAATTTCCCAATTTTCATTGTAAATGTCATATTCTGTACCTTAGGCCTTTGATTCCTGATTCCAAGTTGTTCCACCATCAGAAACATCCTCCTTATGCCCACTCTGTCTGGTTCTGTTGGAACTTCATAGGTTTCCATGAGAACCACACTCATTCTTCTATAAGCCTAACCAACCCAATTTTTCATTCATCAGCCCTGTCATCATGGAATGAAGAGGAGAAGGTGTTTTCGTAACTCATGACTGCAATAATTAAAGTACCAGGCTGTGGACAGAATTGAATTGGAGATAGAGGGATTAAGGGTTAAGGGGAAAAGGCAGGTAGGTGGAGAAGAGTCCATGGCCAGATCAGCCGTGAATGGTGGAGCAGACTGGATGGGCCTGATGGCCTACTCCTGCTCCGATTTTTTATGTTCTTATGTAGATTAGAAGCAGCATCTCTCCTGAGAAAGGCAGGCCCATTAAACAGGACCCAAACCAGGCAGTAAAAGTGCCAACACATACATGTCTTTCCTCCCCACACCCCCAAGTCACTGACCCTAGATGCCCTCCAAAAACACTCCCCCTCCTCTTGGCTCTTCACCCCCCCCAATAACACATAAAAAATATGATTAGAAGAAAACAGATTACAATTAACATTTTTAATAAAAAAACATTTATATTTAGTTCAAAAATAAATATATGATGCTACAGAATAATTATCTAGACCAAAATAATGTTGTTAATATTTTAACAGTATTTTTTAATAATTATGGATAAGAACAGTAGCACCAATAAATATATTTCAGTGACAAAAAAAATATACTAAAAATGTGACTATAAACATTATGCAAAGAATCAATTGTGTGGATTTTTCTTTCATGTTCTTTCTTTTAATATTTAACAGACAGAATATTCGAGAACAATCCTAATTGTTCTCAGTTCTACACAAAATACACAGCAGGTCATTTTCTTTATTTGCTTGCCCAATGAGATGGCTTTTGGAAGGATGAGCAGAAGGTGCCTTGGAAGGGGAGTAATTTATCCAGGCAAGGCCAACCGGGGAGATGGAATGCACTTGCCCAGCCCCATGGAACAGAGCCTGCATGAATGGCCAAATACCAAGAAGGAAGTTACAAGGAAGATTGGTGGATGGGGGAGAATGGGATTTAGTTGATGCACCCTGTCCTGCATTTCCCAATGATTTGAGTGATGTGGAAATGTGGAGCCTGTTGCCAAGGTCCAAACTTTTCCAGTCAACAAAGGAATTACTTTGGATGCTTCAAAGGAACAGGACTACAGTGTGTGTCTGTGATGTGTGTCAAGGAATGCACTTGCCAAGGAAGGGGATGGTGAGGGAGTGGGGGATGAATCATGGGCAGCGTGCTCTGCTACCTCTGCTTAGGCAGTGGGTGTTGGCCATGACCGCCTCAGTTGTAAGTGGGAGCTAAGAGACGTCATGAGAGTCAGAGAGTGAGCGATAGAAAGTGAGAGAGAAAGAGGAGGGGAATGTTAGAAAGAAAGAGAAAGAGAGAGAGAATGGGAATGAGAGAAAGCGAAAGAGACTGAGGTAGAGAAAACAGGAGAAAGAATGCAAGAGAAAAAGTGAGAGAGAATGTGAAGGGGGAGGTGTATAGAGCGAGGAGAAAAGGCAAGTGGGAGAAAAGAAAAGAGAGAGAGAGGGAGAAAAGAAAAATAATATATATTTATATACACACACACGTCAAAAATAGGGGTGGTCTGAGGTCTGAGGCGGGCAAGGCGAGGTGGTCTCGTAATGATAACATTGCAAGTGGGATTTCAAAGATAGCCGAAAGGACAAGGAACAATAATTGCTACGGCAACTTCACAACATCCGCAGGTACATTAATGTTGCTTCACAAGGTTAACAGCTGCTTGCTTTGAAGAATTCATCACATTTACATGAATCACTTTCACTGATTCTCTATTTGTTTCCTCTCCCCCAGGGCTTTCCCAGTACACACAAGGTAGTAGTTGGTGACAAATTCCCTGTTGCGGGTTCAGCTGAGTTCAGGTTCAGGGTCCAGCTGCTCTTCACTGCTGATAGATAGTAACTGTGTGCCCACCCTTTCCCAAACCATTGACTCAACTACATGGGTGCACGAGCTTTCCCAGATAGGATCACTCCCTTGCTCTGGCAGGGTTTTGGCTCAGGGGCAGAATGGTAGAACGGGTTTTTATCCCCCCTCTCTCTGCGACATTGAATTGTGATGTTACCAGTGAGCTAATCCAACATTGCCCTGTTACTCTTGGGATCCCAGCTTAAGTGACAAGCTGGTTAACCAAGCAAGGCTCTGCCGGGATTAGTTCAGTGACTGGGGGTAGAGGAATGGTGTTGCATAGCCAGACCCCTTCCCCCATTCACTGTTTTACATACCAGCCTCACCACCGAGCGACGGCATAACTGACCACAGGAGAGGGGAACCTGGCCATTTCCTGCTTTTATGGGGTTGTGTGTGTGTGTGTGTGTGTGTGTGTTTGTGTATGTGTGGAGTCACATCCAAGAGCAGCAGTTTGGCCAGAGGTGACCTTGGGGGTACCCACGTCAAAATGACCTGGCTAGGCCACGCCAGCAGCAAATTATTCCACACTTGCCTTGTCTTTATAGGATGTGTCTCAAGCCTGCGAGGTTGGCCACACATGCTCCCTCCACAGGCCTGATTGCCTCTGTTGGCTGGTAGTACTCCAGTTTCCTCTCTTTCTTTCTATTTCTGTGTACAACACACCACCAAAAAACACTTCTGACTGTCTCCAGTGGCCCTGATTTACTGCTTCAGTGACAGTTCCTTAGCGACAAGATTTGACCTCCTGGCTGGCAAAAATCTTCCTCCCAGAGATGCTGGACCAGCAGGTCACACAGGCCCTTACCCTTTGAATGTCCGGGCTCCCTTGACACAAGCAGGCAGCCAAGGCTGCTGTCTGCACTGGATGACATACTCCAGCGGTCGTTTCCTTTTCGCAAATAAAATCTTGCAGTGTGTTATGACCTCAATCACCAAACCCTCCCTCTGCCCCATCTCATTCCAAATCCTCGAACACAAATATCTCCATCCATTCTCTGGAAAATCTTGGGTCCTTGATGCGAAGCTTCAATGAGTCCGTAATTTAATACATAATATATATTTAATCTCTCCAATTTTACGGAAGTCTTTCGCAAGGCTTGTGTCTTATATATATAGTTCTATATTTCATATATATATATAATGTCATTAATTTTTAAAAAAGTGACCCAATAAACTGAACCAGGAATTCATTACTTCCCCAATGGTCTTCCAAGTACTTTTTCCAACATTTTAGCAGCATGTATCCTGAATAATACTAACCCTTTCATTAATAATAGTCACGCACAACTTGCTGTAGGTCTCGGATTGACTCTTGTTGTTTCAAATGTCTTCCAGAAGTAATATCAATCAAATTCAAAGTGCTGTGCTTCTAGTCTTCATATTTATGTTTTCTTGTTCAACGAAAAAAAACTGGATGTTTTTTTCAGAAAAAAATGATAATGGTTACAGTCTCTGATGAAAGTTGCTTTTCACGTCAGACTTTGCTCATCTCCTGGGTTTTTCACACCTAGAATGGGCGGAAGGGAGAGAGAGAAAGAGAGGACAAGGGTTAGAGGGACAATGTCATTAGAACTGTTGTCTACCTCTTTAAAGAGTTCTCAAATCATACAATGTGAGAAAAGGCTCTTCAGCCCATTGTGTCCAGGGCAACCACAAATCCAATTCACCAGCACTTGGCCCATGCCTTGGAGATTCAAGTGCTCATTTAGGTACTAATTAAATGACATGAGAATACCTGCCATCCAAGAGGCTGAAAACCTCACAGGTGAGTCTTTTACTGGGCTGGTCACCCCCAGAGTGCAGGCTTCAGATAGTAGATGGGTGACCACCAGGAGAAAGAAGGGGAGTATGCAGGACGCGCAGGGTTCTCCTGTGGCCAATCCCCTCAGCAACAAGTATACCCTTTGGTAACTGTTGGGGGGAATGGGGGCAGATAACCTATCAGGGAACAGCATCAACAGCCAGGCCAGTGGCACTCTGAGGTGCAGCAGTGAAAGGTATATTCAGGCAGAGCAATAGTGGTAAGAGATTTGATAGTCAGGGAGATGGACAGGAGATTCTGTGGCCAGGGTGGTCAATTACCTCCCAGGTGCTAGGGTCCAGGATGTCTCTGAGTGGCATCAGAAGATTCTCAAGAGGGAGGGTGAGCAACCAAGAGGTCACGGTGCACATTGGCACGAATGCATAGGTAGAAAGGTCCTGCGCAGTGAGCATAGGGAGTTAGGAAGAGGCTGAAGAACAGGACCTCCAAGGCAGTAATCTCTGGATTACTCCCAGTGCCACATGATAGTTAGGGCAGGAATAGGATGATGGTACAGATGAATGAGTGGCTGAGGGGCAAAGTTTCAGAATTCCAGATCATTAGGATCCCTTCCGGGGAAGGTACGATCTGTACAATAAGAATGGGTTACCACCTGAACTTGAGGGGGACCAATATCCTTGCGGAGGTTTGCTAGAGCTGTTTGGGAGGGTTTAAGCTCAATTGGCAGAGTGATAGGGCTGAGGGTGGGGCATTTGGTATACAAGTCTCTGCAGTGTGTATTGAGACTGTGAGAGAGCAAAATTGCATTTCAGTATAAGGAATAAAGACATAGATCACTTTCTAACCAGGGAGAAAATTCAAAAAAATCAGAGGTGCAATGGGACTCGGGAGTCCTTGTATAGGATTCACTAAAGGTTATCTTGCAGGTTGAGTCAATGGTGAGGAAACTAAAGGCAATGTTATCATTCATTCCATATAAGAGCAGGACGAGAATGCTGAGGCTTTCTAAGGCATTGGTCAGACTGCATTTGGAGTACTGCAAGCAATTTTGGATCCCTTTTCTAAGAAAAGATGTGCTGGCATTTGAGGGGGTCCAGAGGAGGTCCACGAAAATAATTATGGGAATGAAAGGGTTAATGTATGAGGAACACTTGAAGGCCCTGGGCTTGTACGCGTCAGAGTTTAGAAGAACGGTTGGGGGGGGGAGGCAGAAATCTCATTGAAACATATCAAGTATTGAAAGGCCTACAAGGATTGGGTGTGGAGAATGTGTTTCCTTCAGTGGGTGAGTCTAGGACCAGAAGGCATAGCCTCAGTAAAGAAGTATGTTCCTTTAGAACAGAAATGAGAAGGAATTTCTTCAGCCAGAGAGTAGTGAATCTTTGGAATTCACTGCCACAGACATCTAAGGGGGCTAGCTCATTGAGAATATTTAAAGCAGAGGTCGACCGGTTCTTGGTTAATCAGAGCATCAAAGGTTAAAGTGAAAAGGCAGGAGAATAGGGCTGAGAGGGACAATAAATCAGCCAAGATGAAACGGTGGAGCAGACTCAATGGGCCAAGTGGCCAAATTCTGCTCCTATGTCTTATGGTCTAAATGGGATTAGTATAGAAGGCCACAGTATTCGGCATGGACATGATGGACTTTAGGGCTTGTTTCTGTATTTTATCACCCATCTCATCCTTTAAGGGACATAAATGAACACAGTGATGGTTTACAACAATCCAATAATCGCTTGGTCACCATTACCAAGAAGAATTATTATTGCTTTTGTAATGCCCTGGAAAAGGTCTCACTGCTAATGTGGTGGTTGTTCTGTAGCAGCAGTATTTGGGCTATGACTAGAGATAACGGGGGCTTTGGAATGTTCTGCCATCCAATGAAGGGAGTGCTTTATTCTTGTGCACCTGAGAGTGAGTTGTTCGAGGTCTTTTGTTCGGTGGAAGTTGGAGAGAGAAGATGCCAGAATGGAGAGGTTGTAGACTGCAGGACGGAGTGGACTTGGAATTGAGCTGGGAGTTGACGACGCTCGGAGGAAATCGATGGAGAATTAACGGACAGGAAAACCATGAGCTCCAATGTGCACATTAGACTGTTACATTAAAATGGGCCTTTTTTCTTTACTAACCTATAGTCAAATTAAGAATTATAAAGCTCAATCATTTAATTGCATATGGTGTACTGTCTGATATTTTGTGGTACTGATTTGTAACAGGGGAACACATCACACAGCATCCACACAAACAAGATTTCACAAGTTTGGCGAGGCCAGAGACTGTCTTCCCCCAGACTAACATCGCCGGCCAGACCGGAGGGTTACGCTTCACACTTAGCCAAGCAGTTAAAGCAGCCAGTGTTGCCATCAGCTACAGGGCAGGATCTGCGAGAACCAGATAGGTTGAACTCATCAGGATTAGGGTTGTGTTGGATGTCAAAGGGAAGAGTTATAAAAAAAAGTTTTAGTAAAAGGTTACAGCTTTTAAACTTCTTAAATTCATGACTATTTAATTCTTCAGTTGCTATGGTGAGATTTGAAATCTCAGTGATAGAGAGGGATCCCATTGGATACCTGACAACAAGCCTATCAGTCCCATTCTCCCTCTCCATATTTCACTGTACACTTGCAACTTATTATGTACCATAAACTCCCCTGAGATTCTTTATACACTAGGGGTAATTTGCAGTGGCTCACTAACCTACCAAGCTGCATGTCTTTGGGATATGGTCGTAGGAAGAATGTGCAAATTCCACATCGACTGTGCCTGAGGTCAGGACTGAACCTAGGTCACTGGGGTTTGTGAGGCAGCAGCTCACTGAGCCACATATTAACTCAAGCAGCAGCCACACTGCAGCTTCCTTTAAATGAGGAGTGCGCTGAAATGACTGGGACCACCTTTGCTCCCTTTGAACAGGAACATGGAAGGACATTGAGGCTTGAAGGTAAATGAGGACACCTTGCAGGTTGAGCATTGGCCTTTATCTCTACAGAGGTGGGGTGTGTACTCTGATTTTATCTCAGACTCCCAGTATCGGTGGCACTTTGCCATTAGGGCCCCAATCGTCACATCAGATGATCAGATCCCTCTCGCGATCAGGGAGCCCAAAGCTAAAGGTGCCCCAGCCTCTGTTTCTGTGGGCACAGACGGGGACAAGACCGGACAGAAAAGCAAGTGCCCCTCTTGTATTCTAGCATGCTTGGCTACGGTAGAGAAGCGGCAATGACATACTCCACTCTTCGACCATGTAGGACACTCAGCTCCTACCATAGTAACGGGAGGGGCTGATAAAAGACTGGACAATATGTTGGGCTGTGGTTGATTCCCAAATGGCAACCAAAGGTGGGTACAACCAGAAACTGGGAAACCCTGTGGCCATCTAGTGTGAATATATTCTTTGAGGAAAGCATTCAGCAGTGGTGCCCATTGCCTCCAGTGCAGACAAGGAAGACTTCTCTTTTCAAGCCTTCTCCAGTCACAATGATAAAAATTGCTGCTGGACTTCACCCTTTACTGCCCTGAGCTCAGCACAACTGAAGCATATTCATGATCTCCAAAAGGTTAAACCCCAAATAACCAATTCTTCAACCATCTGCAAACCATCCAAAGGCTTGGACAGAGATGTAGGGAAGCTCAATAGATAGGGCACTGTTTAACAGTGACTGGTTCTCAACCACATAGCTGACCCCATCCTACAAAAGACCTGATAGAGTCAACTAGTCCATGCTGATGGTAAGTTAGTCTCATTTGCTGGAGTTTGGCCCATATCCCTCTAAACTTTTCCTATCCATGTACCTGTCCAAATAACATTTAATTGTTTTTAATGTACTTGCCTAAACCATTTCTTCTGGTAGATCATACCATACAAGGATCATCCTCTGGGAGAAGAAGCTGCCCCTCAGATTCCTATTAAATCTCTTCCCTCTCACCTTAAACCTATTCCCTCTGTGTCTTGATTCCCCAGCCTTGGGAAAAATGACCATGTGCATTCACCTTACCCATGCCCCTCATGGGCATAGATCCTCCAATTCTGCGTCCTTTCCTCATCCTCCTCCTCCCTACACCTAGCCTTCATCTCCCCTCCTCTCTTTCCTCAGCCACTCTCCCTGTCACCTTGTTAGTTCCATGTTTCTAGATAGTTCCTGACTCTGGCAGAGAGGTTGACATCAAGTATTTCACAAGGTAAAGTTAATGATTGACTTCAGGTCAAACAAAAGCAAGCCTGGCTTCCATTAACACTGCTAATGAAGTTTTTCCAGGTCAGGTCATGTGATTGCAGTATTCCTTTTAATGTAAAACCTTGTCACTGGTACCTGCTACAGTTATCAAAGAGCTAATAAAACACGGCAAAGGAATGTGCAGGCATTCCTAGAGTGTTATAGGGCGGACTTAAATAACAGAGGAGCAAAGGTCCCCTTGTGTAATTCAATTCCCCAAAGCAGGGCGATTTACTTCATTAACGTCCCTGTGCAGGGGAGGAAAGAGAATGCCGACTGTAAGGATAAGCTTACAGCCACCAGTGTTAGGCTGGTGGTCCTGGAGATGTCTGTGGGGGAGGGGGGTGCTGCATTGTGAGGTTGGAAGCACTTTTTTCTTCCAATTGGATGACTCAGCCAGTTCACCATGCAACATTGGCTAGGTTTTTGAGCTCTTTGAGCTTTGGACTTCAAGGTAGGCGATTAGAAGGAGAGAAGTTCTTCAAATTTAAGCCTTGCCAATTCTTGTTCCTTGAGTTTTTTTCGAAAAAACATGAGCGTCACAAGCAAGGATTGTGAAGATGGAGGCGAGATGCCTTCCTGAACCACAGTGGTCTTCCTGGTGAAGGTACTCACATGGTACTGTTGGGAAGGGAATTCCAGTGACGGTAAATGAACCGTGATGGATTTCCGAGTCAAAGTGGTGTGGGAATTGGAGGGGAAGCTGAAACTGGTGGTACTCCCATTGTACCTGCTGCCCTTGACCTTCCTGGTAGATTTTGGAGGTGCTGTTGGAGCTGCCTGGGTGAGTGAGTTCAATGTATTTTGTAGATGGTTCACCCTGCATTCACTGTAGGGCGGTGGTGGAGGAGATTAATTTTTATTCTTTAATGGTGGTGGATGTGGTGCCAGCCAAGCAGTTGCTGTGTCTTGGATGGTGTTGAGCTTCCGGAGAGTTGTTGGAGAAGGCCTCACCCAAGAAGGCATTCAGTCAGGTTATTGACTTGTGCCTTGTGAATGTGGAAAAGCCTTGGGGATGTTAGGTGGTGAGGCAGTGAACACAAGTTACCTGTCCTCCGATCTACTCTTGTCTCAATATTTGTATGACGGTTCCAGCTAAGCTGATGACCTCCAGGATGCTAACATTATGATGGCATTGGATGTTGCTTGTAGAGTAATTACACTCACCCCGATGGAAGACTGGATAGCACATCTATGGCCCAAAGGTGCTCCAAAGCAGTGAGCAATTCCATAGTTTAGTTGTTTTTCAACCCAGGAACAAACACAGACTGTGGAGCTATATCTGAGGCATTCCATTACCAGCTAAAAGACATTTGCCTCCTTTGTTTCCAACAGTAGCTAAATTCACACCCTTTGTCTCACCTTCAAGCTCTAACCTTAGTATCAAGACAGTCCACTGGCCATTAGATCTTGGTGCTCTCCTCTTCTCTCACTCACTGAGCCCCTGTTCGATCCACAGATGGCATCGTGCACCACATTCTCCTGGCTTGCTGAGGCCTGAAGTAGGCAGATTCCTGGAGACCTGTGCAGGAACGTGCATCCGGTGCACCATACTGACTCGGGCCCAGCATGTGCAAGGACCAACAATCTCTAGATTAAGTTTCTCTGGATCCCCAATACCTGAACTCTCAAGAAGGTCTGTGGTGAGGGTAAAGTAGGGATAACTCTACCCTCCCCATCTTCAAATGCCTATGAAGGGTGGCAAAATTTCTCTTCAGGGCAAGTTTACAGATTTAGAACTATATTAGGCCCAGATAGAAGAACACAAGGAATAAACCACTCGACCATAATGACCAAGAGTATAGGCCTTTTAGTCCAGTATCCATTGAGATCATGGTAAATCTCTCTCAGCACTACTTTCCTACACTATCCCTAAATGCTTTGATTTTCTGAGTATCTATTGATCCATGTTTGGAATGAACAAGTTTCCTTAATCCCAGAGTTGAGAATTCCAAAGGTGTTTCTCTTCTTCTTTGTCATAACAATTTATTCTGAGAGTGAGGAAGGATTCTCACCAAGAAAAAGGACCCTATATAAAGGTCCGAGCTCAGCACAGGGCTACCCACAGAACGACGTTTGTCAGTCTCCCCTGATCATGGAAGATGCAAGGGAATGAATGGGAGGATTTCCAATGGGTGGAGAAGAGAGATACCCAACTATGTAATGGTGGAAGTCACTAGTCTGTGACATCCAAGATCCAAGCCCCAAAGAAGGATCCTCCACCCCCCACTAGTTGGTAGAACAAAGTGCCCATCCCTTTTCACCTCATCTGTACATTGTCACTACTCAAAAACTAGGCACAATTTGCTCTCCTCTTCCTCCAATAACCAGACCTCAGCACAACTCCTACCCAGATTAACCCTTTCCCAGGATCTGGACCAGATGGTTCCTTTCACCCCACTTCCAACCACCAACTGGGACAGGGCCTGTCTTGTTTCCCAACCCAACACCATCCAACCTACCCTTTCTCATCACCGTTCTTCCAGCCCATGATCCAGAAATGAACAAATCTAGGAGGGATGAGGAACTAGTCTTCATAACAGTGAGTGTTAAACTACAGGGTCACTGTAAAGGTTCAACAGTGAGCTTCAGTTACAGAATTCAAACATCCTTTTCTCAATTTGACTGACATGTGACTCCAGACCAGCTGATATAGTGGCCGCTTAGATGCGCAGTACAATGGTCCAGCTAGCCACTCAGTTGACACTAACGTAGTTGTGATTGTAATAAGGGAGGTGTATAATTGTTGGCTTGTCATTGGCACCCAACATCCCAACAGAATAAACTTTAACCAGGAAGTCTCTACTCTCTCATTAAGATCATGTATCTGAAGCTCAGCCAATAATGAAGGCTCGTAGTGTCCACCTGCCCAACGAGGCAAAGAGGGAAGCTGGGCAGACAGAGAGGAGGTGAGAACTGGCACTTTGGAGAGTGTTGCACACGTTACCATTGAAGAGAAGTTAAATGGGAGTTATCGGCAATAATTCAACAGGAGACTAGTTATAATTAACTGGTTACACAAAATGAAGGGCAGATGAGCAACTGATTAACAGGTGCACACACTTAAAAAGCAGTAGAAAATTCACCAAGCTCTCTCATAGGATGTAGTATCGTAATGGTGGCTGTGCTCGGACTTAAATAAAGGTATATATACCAATGCTGCTGCTTGCTATCTTGGACTGGGATCAGGAGGAGAGGATAAGGATGCAGAGGTGTGGGGTTTAATTAGGTACTGTGCCTAGTGGCTTCCTGTCCCTGGATCGATAAGAGGTTTTAGAGCCCTCACCCCCTCTGTGCCTATTGGACAGTCACACCGTACAGAACCAGGCCCTTCAGCCTGATGATTCCATGCTGACCACTGATCTCCTATTTACACCAATCCCATTTTATTTTCCCAACATCCCAATCAACTGCACCCCCCCCCCAGATTTTACCCCTCACCCACACACTAGGGGCCATTCACAGTTGCCAATTAACCCACTGGCCTGCACGCCTGTGGAATGTAGGAGGAAACTGGAGCACCCAGGGAGGATGTGCAGACTTTGCTCAGGCAGCTGAGGAATGGGGTGGTGAGGCAGTGGCTCCATTAGAAAACGGAACACTGCACCATTTCACTCACATGGTACCAAGAGCATTGGCACGTCAACGAGCCCTGGCAGGAAGTCAGGTGCTCAGAAGCCACACCAAGCTGCCCGTCAACCGGCGGGGTATTGGACAGGTGGCTGTCCCTGCCAGTCTGACACTCCTGTGGAGTGACAAGGGGCCAGGTTAGGTTGTATCCGTTCAACAGTGAAATTGTACGTGTGCACAGGAAGAAAGGCTAGACTCCATTCCAGGGGCTGAATAACCCTGTTAGCAACGCTGTGGTTTAGGTGTGACAGGTGAAGGTGATTCAGGTAAACCTGTGTCCGGATCCTCCCTTAAGACCTCTGATTTAACTTCTCCAGTTGAACAGCAGAGACCCTCACTCTCCAACCCCTCATTGATTTGTCAGAATCGCACACTACCCAGCTGGTTTAGGAAAGGGAGTGGAAGAGGGAGAGAAGGTATGGGGTTTCTCTGCTCAAGTGGGGACCATCTGAATTTTCCTAAGGTTGCCATTGAAGTGGGGTCCAGTACCAACTGGATGAGGAAGTGAAACAGGATAAGGGAGAGAGATCTTGAAAAGGAAAGGATTGTGGGAAGAGGGATGAAGGCTAGAAGTTGGCTGTCAGAGATACGTTTGTAGTTACAGAGACAAACCGGTCAACAAGAGGCCTGACTTCATGAGAAGACACTGCATGGCCAGCAACAGGAAGGAAACGCAAGTCTCTGTATCACCAATAACTGACCTAACCAATGCCCTAATCACGCCAAGTCTCACACAGTGGGGCACTTTGTCAGGGGCACCTTCAGATCATGCAACACATAAGATGACAGAATGTGGATATCTAGTGACCCTGACAGAAGACATACATCACGGCCAGGCTACATAATAACAGTGGGAATGCTACTACTTTTGGGGTTTTTGTTACTTATGTTCTTTTTTAATTCCTATATTATTTAATTCCTTGAATTATTTAATTCTCCAACTGCTTTGGTGGGATTTGAACTCCTGTCTGTAGATTAACAGAAGTCTCACTGCTCGGCCAGTGACATCACCACTGCTGCACTATCGTACAGAAATAAGCAGCTAAATTGATCTCCTAACTTTATTTGATCATTTAACACAGCACTCATCCCTCTAATTTATTCCCTTCTGCCATCTTGTCCACATGAAATGCTAAACACAAAAAGTGCTTTTTGCGGGGAGGGGTTAAGTATGTTTTGAATGCCTGGCAGCGGGGCATTCTGCAAATTCCTGAGCCCCTTTAATGAGGAAGATGCTTCAGAGAACCAACGCCAGACACCGACTTCACCCCTGTGTAACACTCAGCTGTGGGAAGAATGAGTGGGGAAGCAAGGGCACATTTGGGGTCTCTTAAACCATATTTAAACACATATTTATGGTTCCATGACTCACTGCACTCTGACTGCGCAGGCTGCCCCCAGGTGTTCCAGTTTGCTCCCCCATCCCAAAGACGTACAGGTTGGTTGCTTAATTGCCCCTGTTGTGTAGGCAAGTGGTAGAATACGTGGGGCACTGGATGGGAAGGTGAAAAGAATGAGACTGATATAAACGGGTGATTGATGTTCAGCATAGACTCAATGGCTCGAAGGGCCTGTTCTGTGTCTCTCTATAACTCTCAGGTTCCGTCTGTTAAAGTAAAGTTTTACTGTTGGGTATGCATTAACTAAGAGCATGCATCTCTTTATGTTGACTGTTAATGTTAGTCTCTTTTGTTATCATGCACGGTAGGAGAAAGTGAAGATGGGGGAGAGGAGATAATACGGGCCAGGTTAAACACTGCCCAGCTGATAGCATAAAGTAGCACTGGCTATCTACCACAGAATGCCATCTGAATGAAATGCATTGGAAAGGCAACAATATTAACAATGCCATGCAGAAATACAATTCACACCAAAATAAGACCATCGTTTCTTATTATATGGGTTTCTGTTTCAACAAAGGAAGATGACTTTTCCCTAAGGGAAACTCATCCTCGGTCAAGAGATTTACATGTTTCACTGATGTGATATTTATTACACACCCATTTTTTACTCAACCTACTGACGTTGGGCAGTGTGACTGCTTGAAGCTCAAGTGCTGGGGAGGTGGAGGTGTCTTGGGATCACAATCTCGCACACACCTCTCCTCTGGCACAACTTGGCTTACCAAAGTCAACAGATAAACCTCCTGAAGCAAACTGAGCCAAAGTGTGTGATCACCCCAGCCATTTATCTCATTGGGGGGGAGGTGTGATCATTTGGGAGGGGTGGTGGAATTGGGGCTCTCCAGTGATTGACACCTGTAATGTGTTTGCCCAAGGAATAAGATGCATAAAGAGGCATTTTGACAGAAACAGAAGTTTACAGTCCTAATGTGCCTGTTTCTGTGCTGTACCACTCTGACCATCTGGTACCACCGAGGAAGATAACATCCACTCTATTTGAGTGGATTAGGGCTGGTACCTGGGCAAGCGAGGGTTCACAGGCTTGCTCAGTATTTCTACTGGTAACTGGGTGTGGAAAGAACTTTCTTGCAGTCTATTTTTGGTGTTCTTGTTCATTAAGAGTAAATTTTAATCCATATCAAAGCAAACCATAGAGCTTAATGCACGATCTCAGCTCTCTCCTTGTTCCTTATCTCACTAGTAGCAGTGGCTAGTGAACCCTGTTTACTATAGCCCCTGACCAGTACTGGTGACCTCTAACCTGTGCTTGATGGGTGGTGACCCCTTGACATCCTGACCTCTGACCAGTGCTGGTGACCCCTGACCTCTGACCATTGTCTATATGGGTGGTGACCCTGACCTCCCAACCATGCTGCTCTAGCAGTGGGTAGTGACTGCTGACCTCAGAGTGATGCTGGCAGCCAGCGACCCCCTAACTTCTCCCTGACCTCTGACCAATGCCGACAGCTGACCTAGGCACCAACCAGTGACACCCTACCTTTTGGAGCCTTTTACTTTAGTTGAGGAATTGGACATCAGGGAGGGTAAAGGCCCAGACAGTAAATGGGTATGTAATAAATCATCATGCAACCCACAATGAAACCGACAGTAACAAAGCACACAGCACAGACGTCAAAAGTCAAACAAAAACAGAAGTTAAGCATGAAGCGAGCTTTTATCTGACGAACCTGCAACTTCGTTCATTTAACTCAAGACCCCTTGACTTGCAACGTAAATGTGTGAATTTACAGGAACATTTACAGGTCTCTGGATTCTGTACAAACAAGTGCTTTCTCTTCTCTGAGCAAGGCTCACAGTGACTGCAAAAAGGTAACAGAAAACATCTCTAAATCTAGGGCACGTCAGCAAAGAAACATTTAGACATGCAAATTGACAATCAAGGAGTTTGCCCAACAGCCCAGCGCAAGTTTGCAGTGGCGAGAGGAGGGGTGCTCGACGGAAAGAGAGAGAGTGATTGTGCCTGGAAACAGCCCCTTCTTACGCTGATTTCCTCCATAACTGCACATTAGTGTTTGTTTATCACATTTAAAGTACTCTGCACTTTGAATTATTTTATTTTCCCTGTCTTTCTCTCTCTCAATCGTTCCCTTTCTATGTTACATTTTGCCTCTCGCTCTGATTTACTCTCCTCACTCCCAGCTTCCTTTGTTCCTTTCTCTTTACCCATCATTTTGCCCCTCTCTTTTTTTCACTCCCCGCACTCCCACCCTCCCTACCACAAGCCCTGCACACTTCTCTGGCAGCCATCGGACTTGCAGAAGGAGGAGTGAGGGGTAAGGGAACGGAGGGGCTTTCCAATCACATTAACACCAACAAGCTGCTCTCCGGCTAACAACGAACGGGGTTCGTACGCAAAGCACAGTGCTGCGTTAATGCTGCTCTACGAGATTACCCGAACTGGTGGTAATTACCCTGAAGACACTATAGATCAGTAAGCACATTCTCTGAAATGCCCAGTCTTACAAGCCATAAATGTTCACATCTCCCAGCTGGCTTTTGTAGTGAGAGATAGATTGGTAGGGTGATGGGTCTTAGCTATGAGAGGTGGTGGGGAGTGGTGATGAAATTAATCAGCCAGTCATGTGTGAATCTCAAAGCCCAGCTCACCCCATGCCAAAGAGGGCTGAGAGGGAAGGGAGAGAGCTGGAAGGTTGAGACTAAGGGGCCGGGAGACCTCAGAGAAGAAGCCTCTCCCCACTGCATGAGCCAACTGCATTAGAAACAGCCAAAGGGAACCAGGGTTCAAAGCTCCGACATTATCACCGCGCCCACACAGTGAAGATCAAATTATTACCCGAAGCATGATTTCAACCAATTGCCTGCAACCAAGGGAGTGGTGTCTGTCTGTGATTGTGTCAGTAGATGATCAGCCTTGGAGCTTGGGATTCAATCAGCAATGATCCAAGATTGAATCGAAATACATATGAAGCATGGAATTTTACAGCAGGTGTGTTGGGGTCTGTGGTACTAATAAACTAGAGCCAGGCAATATTCAGAAACTAAGAGCTTATCCTGGTAAATTCAGAGAGGAACTGAGGAATGGTATTGGAACTATTGTACTTAATTCCCACTTTTCTAGTGGCATCAAAACTCGGAGAATGGGATTGTTGGACTTCCTGTTTATACATTGCCTGGGTGAGGGCTATCACATGGTACGAGGGAAGGGAGATCATGGGTCAGTCATGATTAGACGGTAAGGAGGAACAGATCTCTCTGCCTCTTCCAAATCCATTACTACATTCCCGGTTGGATTTTGGCATGTCAAAATAAAAATAAAATGTGTGGATGCAAATGCTGGTCAGAGAAAATTTTGGTGCCAATTTGATTTGGCAATTCAATGCAGCAAAAACAAAGCAGAATCGCTCATTGACTCCTGACTGAGTAGTTTTGAAAGCTTCTGTTGGTTAGTGAAGTCATGAGGCAAAGAATATCCATATGCTTGTTCTTTGACATTTGGACAGAATCATCCATTTCTAATTTTCTGGGCCACTGTTTTACGCACAGAATAGTTACACCCACTCAAAAACAGCCAGGAAACTGATTTTAGATGGACTGCTTGGCTGACACAATGTGAGCACTTTGCCAAACTTCAGAGGGATCTTTACACTAGAGCTATCTTCAAATCAAGTGTCAAAATCCAGCCTAGGAAAAGCTTACTCAGGGCCTATATCGTTCCAGAATTAAACCACTGCAATTGGACAAGTGCTCCAACATGGGCAAAACTGTTGCTGATCTTGTAGCAGCATAATGCTGGATAGCCAAAGAACTCCACTTCCCCTACTCAGCTGCCCTTCAGGGAAGCATCGCCCCCCTCTGAGGCCAAGCTTGTCGAGCCTCCACAGAGCTCACACCTCCAGGGTGGAAGCAAAGCATCCTCCACCCAGACAGATCACATTAAAAAGGGGAAGAAAGAAAATAAGTAGCTTATTTTATTGTCTTCAGGAACATGAGAATGAGAAGCTAGTGCACATCACCCAGCCCCTTTTCAGGAATTAACTAAATGCCTGTAAAGTTCTTTAGTAAGTCCTAGAGTAACAGGCATAATGTAAACATCTTCTTCAGTGACACATGACTGATAGTTTTCAACCTCATTCTCCTGCCTTCTCCCCTTAACCCTTCACCCCTAACTAATCAGGAACCTATCAATCTCTGCCTTAAATATACCCAAAGACTTGGCCTCCATAGTCCATCTGTGGAATGAATTCCACAGATTTACAACCGTCTGGCTAAAGAAATTCCTCCATATTTCAGTTCTAAAGGAACATCCCTTTATTCTGAAGCCGTGCCCTCAGGTCCTAGACTCTCCGCCTGATAGAAACATCCTCTCCACATCTATTTTATCTAGGCCTTTCAATATCTGATGTGTGTCAATGAGACTCCCTCCTCCCCCACCGAATACAGGCCCAAGGCATCAAACACTGATCATTCGAGTAACCTCCTCTAGGCCTGATCCAGGGCTAGCGCATCCTTCCCTTCATTCCCCTCTGAATTCATTATTAGCCAGGGCATGAAGGGATACGGAAGAAGGCAGGAGACTGGGGCTGAGAGGGAAAATGGATCAGCCACGATGAAATGGTGGAGCAGACTCAATGGGCCAAATGGCCTAATTCTGCTCCTATATCTCATAGTCTTTCAAGCGGTTCTGCCATTTGTGAAGACCATGGCTGATTGGCCATGTCACAGTACTTTCACCTCCAATCCTCTGAGTATCTGGGAAGCTAACGGGTGAGCTCAACATTCCTCTGGGGTAGACAATTCCAAAGACTTCACCACCCACTGGGTGAAGAGAGTTTTGCTCTTGCCAGGATAAAGGGGCTGACCTCCTTCTTCTGAGGTTGTGACCCCCCTGGTTCCAACTCTTCAGCCAGGGAGAGCACCCTCCTCTGGGAACTTCAGCACTGACTTAAGACGGCTGTCTGTGTGGCACGAGTGGAACTGCAAGGCTGAGGCATACTCAGTGGGCATAGGCAGTGGTTGCTATGGTGACACCTCCAGTGTGACCACTAAAATGTCGGGGTGGGGAACTGCGGAGGGCGAACAGGTTGGTGATCGACCCCGCAGAATGAGCTGCAACGCGCGCTTGCTGTTAGTTAGCAATACCAAAATGCAAAGATGATTGGCCAGCAGCTGATTAGTACTAATTGGTTGTCGGAGCCAGCCTTGTGTGTCACCATAAGCAGGAATCATTGCAACCTTGCCTCCTCTCTCCCTCCCCCTCTAGCCACCACCAAGCCTCACAGTCCTAGTTCCTGCAAAAGCCAAGACCAATGAATTACTGAGGGTGCATTAAATTTCCATGCAGACAGGCTTCTGCCTGTCCTCCCCATCACAAGTAGCCTTCTGATTATTCCCCTTGAAATTAGATAGTTCAGCCCAAGAGGGAATTATTCAGCTCCAGGCAGAGGGAAGCTCAGTCAAGAGACAGTGTAATCTGACATACGGCCTGCACTCTGTCACTCTGCACTTCTTTTTCCTCCGAGTCTGACCCTTGCCTTTCCCTCGTTTCCGCTTGCTGTGAAAAGAGAACAGTTTAGCGAGGGGCTTCCTGGTGACATTCCTGCTTGGAGATGCTGTTCTTGAGGATGGTGCGGGGCGGGGGGGGGGGGGTTAGTGGTTGGGATGTTGAACTGGGAGGCCCCTGCCCCCTCTGACAGGTGAGTATCAAACATCCCTGCTAGCTGCCCGCTGTTCCAGCAAGAGCCAGGGGTCTCCTACAGAGGGGTGGGGGAGTTTGTGCTCAATTAACACTGAAAGACCAAATCCCTTGACTTCCCTGTCATTCTGAGTATGGAATCTTGCTGTGAAGAAGCTGGCTGTGTTGTACCCTGCATCCCTCAACCTCCAACCAATGCACTAGTTACCAGCTCTCTCCGCCATCCTACAGCAAGGTTGAACAACACAGTGGAGGGCACCATATCTTCACAACTGCATATGAAGCACAGCAAAGTGCCTCTATGCCAACACTTTCACCACGTGACTTCAACTGCACCTTGTGTGTCACTAATGACACACCAGACCCAATCGTCCAATTCAAACCTTTGCTTGGGAAAGCTAGCCTTGTTGCATCTCCAATCCTTTGCCCAGGATGAATACGTTGAGAGAGTGGGAAATAATTGAGGGGGCACTTTCAGGGCTGATCAATTTCATTGCAACAACCATGCAGCAGGCTTTCCAATTTGGACGGCAGAAGGGTTGTCCACCAGTTGCACTGCGGGGGAGATAGGCAGAAAGTCCCTCTCGCCACTTGTGGTGATACTAGTGGAGAGTGTGGGTGTTCCAGCCCATGACTGGTTGATACCACTGCTCTGTGAATTTGCAGGGACTAGCTTGGTGGGGATACTGTTGCCCATGAATCATGATTCTACACTCTCCAACTATGAGGCATCAAAAGCACGCAAAGCAGGGACTCAATGATTCATTTTGTTTTGTTTTTTTTTGCTTTTAACTATCAGATTATTTCAGCATTGAGGCATTTCTTACCTTTTTTGTGTCTCTTCACCTTCTTTCTTTGGTCTGTAAGGCAAATGAACAATAAATTATAAACTCCTGCTTTTACACAGCTACAGTGTACCCATACCATCCTTTCCCCTGGGACTGAGGTACAGTGTGTCACAGACTATCCTTTCCCCTGGGACTGAGGTACAGTGTGTCACAGACTATCCTTTCCCCTGGGACTGGGGTACAGTGTGTCACAGACTATCCTTTCCCCTCGGACCGGGGTACAGTGTGTCACAGACCATCCTTTCCCCTGGGACTGGGGTACAGTGTGTCACAGACTATCCTTTCCCCTCGGACTGGGGTACAGTGTGTCCCAGACCATCCTTTCCCCTGGGACTGGGGTACAATGTGCCACAGACTATCCTTTCCCCTGGGACTGGGGTACAGTGTGTCCCAGACTATCCTTTTCCCTGGGACTGGGGTACAGTGTGTCACAGACTATCCTTTCCCCTCGGACTGGGGTACAGTGTGTCCCAGACCATCCTTTCCCCTGGGACTGAGGTACAGTGTGTGACAGACTATCCTTTCCCCTGGGACTGGGGTACAGTGTGTCCCAGACTATCCTTTTCCCTTGGACTGGGGTACAGTGTGTCACAGATTATCCTTTTCCCTCGGACTGGGGTTCAGCATGTCACAAACTATTCTTTTCCTGGGACTGTGCATACAGGGGTGGGGTCGAGGGGGTTGCTGTAAAGATATTCCCCAGCACAGTTTGTGTCAGATGTTCCCTCCAGGATATGAATGACTGGCCTCCGGAGAAGAGATTTCCCCACTAGGTGTTGGACTTGTGTCGTCGGTGCGACATAACCCCTTCCACAGTTCCCGCCTCTCCTGCTCGTCGCAGCCAATCAATCGATGTCTCACCTGCAGATACATTTACTGTGCTGGACAAAGTGCATCAGGCTTAGATTTTCCCCGTGGTGGGGCTTGATTTTCATTATCTGAGGGGGAAGGAAATAACAAGCATACATTAGTAAACTGTTTAACGAATACAAACGTCACTTGTCCTTTCACAGGAGTGTTCATCACAGACGCTATGGGCGAAAGGGTCTGTTCCAGTGGTGTACTGTTCTATATTTCATGTAAAAATGCTTGGCATCCTCTCTACAGAGCATAGAACAAAAACAGTACAGCAGACAGGCCCTTCAGCCCGTAATGTCCATGCAAACCACAATTCCCATCTACCCACTCATGATCCCTACTCCTCCATTCCCTACTGCTGATTTAAGCATGATGGAGGAACAGGTACGAATGGAGAGGGTGTTGCTTTTTTGATCAGGGAGGGCATAACAGCAGTGCTTAGAGGGGATATTCTTGAGAGATCATCAAACAAGTCCATTTGGGTAGAACTTAGAAATAAGAAGGGGTAGGGTTAACCAGCAGGAACCTGGGGAGCAGACTTGTGAAGAAACTGCCTGCTTCTTTCTGAGAATAGCAAGAATAGTGGGGCAATGTGAGTGGGAAATTTCAACCTTCCTATTATCAACTAGGCCAGCCAGAGCGCAAAGGGCCAGGATGGGGCAGAATTTGGGTAGGTGTCTAATACAGTTTCCTCACGCAATATATAAAGGAATCTACTTGGGACAGAGAAGACTGGACTTCCTATTAGGGAACGAGATGAGCCAAGTAACAGAGGTTGCAGCTGGGGAACACTTTGGGTCCATTGATCACAATTCTATTAGTTTTAAAATAGTCAAGGTAAAAGACAGAACAGGTCCAAAGCAGGGCTGACTTAGAGGGCATTAGACAAGATCCAGCTAAGGTTGACTGGGCAACTCTGTTTGAAAGCAAAGGAACAGTTGGCAAGTGGAAGGTTTTTGAAAGAGCCACAGCAAGAGTCCAGGGCTGACATGCTCCTGCTAGGGAGAAGGGTAGGCATATCAAGTTCAGAGAATCCTGGCAAACAAGAGATGGCAAGGCTCTGATCAGGAACAAGAAAGATACATACATTTGTTTTTAGGCATCTAGGTACAAATATAAATATTTTATATTCATGAATATAAAAAAGTTTGAGAAGGATTAAGAGGGAAATCAGGAGAGCAAACAAAAAGAATAGAGTTCAAGATAACTCTATGAGGTTTTTCACTTAGATTACCATAAAAGGGGAACTAGGCAGAGACTAGGTCTTCTTAAAGACAATCAAAGCTGCCTATATGTGGAAAACAGGAGATAGTTGAGATTTTTAATGTCTATATCTCCTCAGTGTTTACTAGGAGAATATCATGGATCCCAAAGAAATTAGGGTAACAAGTAGTGAGGTCTTGGGATACTTGCATATTACAAGGAAGTGGGTATTTGAAGCTTTAATTCACTTTAAGGTGAACAAGTTCCCAGGGCCTGACCAAGTGCACCGTTGGACCTTCTGGGAGGCCAGGAAGAAAGCACAGAGGCCCTTGTAGAGATAATTGTTGGAGGGGCGCCTAAGGTTCTTTCGTTGTTCAAGAGGGGTAGCAAGGGCAGGCTATGGAACAACAGGCCGGTGAGCCTGACTTCAGCTGTAAGGGATCCTGAGGGACAAGATCGGCCATCACTTGCATAGTCAAGGCCTGCTCAGGAGTAGTCAGCATGGTTTCATTCATGGGAGGTCCTGATAGCAGAAGACTGAATGGCAGTGAATACTGAATATTTCAACACAAACTCCTGTTTTTAAATACTGCCTGATCAGGTGTTGGAATCATTTTCTGTGGTCACTTCCATGAGGAAGGCAGATAATTACTCAAAAAGTAAGAAGAACTGTTATTGGAAGGAGTGAGGTGTGGAAGCAGCTGGCAGGTTCCCTTGAAGAACTGGTCCATGATTAAAGGCCTGAACAGCCTCCCTGAATGTTGCAAGATCCCACTCACTGAGTGGGAACAGGATCTCAGGAGCAAACAAGTTCAATTGTAGCAAATCTATTCTCGCCAATTTGGTTTCTTTCCAACATGACAACATTTTAAAAGCTCCTGATTAGCTGTTCAGGGTTTGTTGCAAACAGAGGTTTAAAAATAAATGTAAATGCTTATATATAGAAAGAGTCTCTGTCAAAATTCGGTGGCCCAAGGTTTAAGTTGGGGTGGAGCCACTTTGTTAATTGGCGTCGATGGGGTTGTGTGGAAATTGACAGGATGCCAAAGAGTAATGAGCAAACCACTGTCACTGACAGCAGACAGCCCATGGTTGACCTTGGACAGCTATTAGGATTGCTTGTCCACAATCAGCTGCTCGGTGGGTCTTAAAGTGACAGGCAACAGGCTCTGATTAGCTGGTAGCATTGACCCTGCTGGACCCTGATAGAGATATTCAATCCTTGCAACATCTCCAGCACCCCAGCACATCTGTAGGAAGAATGGCACACATTCTCCACAGTGCCAACATATGTGGCTCCACCCTCTCACCAACCACTGCCAGGCAGTGGGTTATGTACAAGGTGCAATTGAGCCCATTTCTTCAATGGTCCCAGGCCTCCAGGAGAGAGTCCAACACCTCACCTAGATATTCATCTGCACCACCATCCCCATCCCCATCCCCATCCAGGGGGTCCCCACAAAGCAGAGACTCAGCTACGGGTATAGTGTGGGTACAGAGCAGGCCTGGGGTTGGGCTTGCCACAAGCCACCGCCATCACCTGTACGGCAACAGTTGGTGGAGTGGTGGAGCACTCTCCACTTGCCTGACGAGTGCGTGTCAGCAATTGTCACTGGCACTCAACACAGTCCGTGAGAGAGCAGCTTGCTTTACTGCCATTCAGTCTGCTATCCCTTCCAGCACAGGCCCAGAGTGCACCTCCCTCAAAGTACGCTGCAGTCACCCACCCAGGCCACTCCGACAGCTCATCCCAAACTCACAGCCTCCACTGCCAAAAGGAAAAGGGCAGCAGATGTAGAGAATCACCACTACCCACAAGGTCCACTTCAAGTCCGCCACCATCCTGCCATTTCTTCAATGTCACAAGCTCAATTCAAGGACTCTCTCCCCTTTCAAGAGTCATGGAAGCACCTTCAGCAACAGTTCACAGAGCGGCCCACCCCCATCTTCTCCAGAGCCGTGAGGGATGGGCGATGAACTCTGGTCTTGCCTGCAATGCTCGGACCTCATGAACACATCAACGAGGGCCTCCCCCCTTCCTCATTCAGGCTGGGGGGGACTACTGGGTCAGTGCTCCTATGGGCAGTACCAAGGCCGAGACCCTCGGGAGCGAGGGTCAGATGCTCCTTTTCACCTAGAGATGATGAGGCCTCAGGTGAGGGCAAAACAGAGCAGTGCTGATCCCACCCCTCGCGTGAGGTTGACCAAATCCCAGAACACCCTCCCCAAAAAGACAGCAGCAGTTCAACAAGCAATTCAGTCCAATTTTCTCAAGGGCAAAGAGGGATGGGCAATAATCACAACGCTCAGGTCTTAAGAGTTAATCAAACCATAAAGTCAGACTGAAATACACAATCAGAGACGGGCAGCCACCAGCGAACCAAGCCCCACTGGATCAGTACTGACCGCTTTACCTCTGAGTACTGAAGTTGCACTTACTTCCATTGTCACGTTGTGCACTTCGACGGGGACACATTCGAGGCTTTCATCGTTGCAGCATCCACCACACCGCATTAGAGGCACACAAGAGGGCTTAAAGATGTACTCCACTTCATCGGGGTGCTCCTGCAGGATGTCTATTAGTGTCTCTATTGGTCTGCAGTAGCTCTTTCTCCACACCTCCATGAACTTTATGACTGAAATGCAAGCAAAGGCATGTGTGAGCTCCATGCAGTCCTGCGTGGGGATACTGAGCATTTGGCTGGAGGGGAGGGGAAGGGGGTGGTGCGGAGAAAGTTCCTTTCCACGTATAAGCCGTCCCTTGGCTCAAGTCCCGAGCTGCTGGGATTGACTGTCAATGGGTAGAACAGTGGGAGTAAGGGTAGCTCCAGATCCCGATCCCACTGGGCATATTGAGAGAGCAACGGAAACCCTGCCCCGACACATCTATGAATGAGGAGTTGGATAACGGGGGTCTCACGGCATTATACAGAATAGCCCCTTCAGCCCACTAAGTCTATGGTATCAGCAACTCACTTACACTAGTTGTACACCAATTCCACTTCACTCCCCTATAATTTACAGCAGCTAATAAACCTACAAACCGCACACACCTTCGAGATGTGGGAGAAAACCAGAGCACCAAGGGAAATGCTCGCGATTACAGAGGGAAGGTTCAAACTTCACATAGATGAGGCCCGAGGCCCGAGGCCAGGATCGAACCTGGGCGGCTTGAGCTGCGAGCCAGCGTCTACACCAGATGGACCACTGTCTGCAACCAGGGGTTGAGGGAAGACTATTCCCCACCACTGACCTACAGACACTCCACCTCTCACAACACTTCTGCAACACCAAACAACTCCCTCCCAGCTCCCCCAAATTTATGACCGCTTCCTGCCAAAGATCTGCCCTTCCCCACAGTTCCTGCCTAATTCTTCCACCACTGATGTCCGTGCTTTAACATCCAAGCTCCAAACCCCACAGCATCCTCCCTACCCTCTCCACTCCTTGATGCCTCTCCTCGGACAGCCTCCTTAAACCTCTTCATCCAACCATAAGCATTAGTTCCCCACATGACCCAGATTCAGTGTGCAATCGTTTCTCACTCCTTGACTGCAAAGAGTTATTGTTAAAATGATGGCATGTGGGTGTCTTAGCTCTGCCTCACTGACTCAAGCTCAAGCCAATAAAATGGACTAACCCAGTACTGAGCTCACCCTGACGCCCATTTGCCCTGGGTGAATAAGCTGTGACGAGGAGGTTACCCGTCCTACCATGCCATGTTGACCACATAACAGGTAGCGGTGGGACCCAATGGATTTGGTGCCTGGAGATCATGAATGCGCTGGAGCAGGAATCAGAAGGTTAAGAGCCTTCGAAGATCTCAGTGATCTCCAGGGCTTCATCAGATGGGCTTTGGGTCTATTGGGGTTGGGACAGCAACAATGGACTGAAGCCAAACTTGGATCAGCTATGATTGGATTGAGTGGTAGAACTGTACTGAGGGGTTAAATGGCCTAAATCTTGCTCCTGCCCTTTACTAACAAAGGTTGAGGAGTAAGCTGGGCTCCTTCTTTTAAACCCAGCTGTTGTAGAGCCAATGTTCTTCGCTGTGGCATCATGGTCTACTGACCCACTTCTTTGCTGCCCCAGCCCTTGGCTGCTTCAACAGACTCCTGCCCACACCCAGGACACTGCCTTCTGCATAACCTTACAGGAGACCAACCAGTCTCCACAAGCCCACCAAAAGAGCTAATGCCATTGAGTCTCCAGTTCGTGCAAACGCTTCATCTAGTTATACCTTGCTGTGCACAGGCTAGCTGCCATTTTTCCTGTGTTACAACAGAGGGCACATTCAGACCAACTGAGCTGGGGGGGCGGGGGAGGCAGATTGTGGTGTGTGTGTGTGTGTGTGTGTGTGTGTGTGTGTGTGTGGCGGGGGGGGTGGAGAGGGACTGGCTTGTCTTTTATCTGCCACACTGGCCCAGCAGCAGTGCAAACTGTCACCACCAGGAGGATGAGTCAAGCCCCTGAGACACTCTCGTCCTCCCCACAGTTTTCACCTGGACTGGTTTTTGGGGCTGTGGGATTTCCCATGGCCTGATGTCAGTTGTTGGTGGGGGGGCGGTATATGGGGTGTCCGGGGAAGAGGCTTGCTGTGTCCATGCGGGGGCAGCTCACAGACCTTTGGGCCCCATCGGACACTCAGCATTCGCCCGTGGCTCCAGATCGCTGCTCGCATGTGAAAGTGGCCACGACCCAGGACATCACTTTGACAGGCAGGCTAAACCAGGTTGGGGTAGCCAGCAGGCCTCATACCCCGATGAGACAGGGACATGCCTGGGTAAAGGCAGCTTCGGCAGACTGGGAAGATGAGATCTACGGTGAGATCCAACAGCCAGGACGGCAGTGGAGGGCGAGGGGCATGACAAGCCACTGGGGAAGTCATGGCCAGCCACAGCAACCATGGAAGAGCCCAGTCTGTGACAACTACTTGTACCACCAGACCCAGGCCTCTGTCTAGAGAGTGGAACTGCTCCACTGCAAAGGATTTCGACTTTAAAAACAGGAGACAGGTCTCCTGTCATTGCTGGACACAACAGAAAACCAACACCGATGCTGGTGGCCTGCACCGACTGAGGGCAACCTCCTGGTGAAGTCATGGACTGATGGGGGCAGTGTGATAGAAGCTGGTGCTGTCTGAAGCAGTTAGAGAGAGATCAGCTTTTCAAATGACGTGCCTGACCTTCAGTAATGTCCTTCAGCTGTTCTGGTTATACAGGCTGGCCTCAGAGCAGACAATACACATACAGACACACTCACTCTCACACACACACACACACACACACACGCACACACACACACACACACGACGCACAGAAGCTGGTACTCATGACCATAATGTAGAACTGTACAACAGAGGATTTAGGCCTTTTAGCTCATGGTGTCTCTGCTGACCCTCATGCCAAATTAAACTAATGCCTCCTGCCTACACATGATCCATGTCCCTTCATTCCCTGTATGTTCACGTCCCTATCCAATTGTCACACGTCATTTGAATTCTCACGACGTCCTCCTCACTCACATAGACAAACACTAACCCCCTCTTCTCACACACATAAACATATACACAGTCGTTCCATGGACTCACACACAAACACCCCAATTCCTTCCTTCCTTTCTCTCTCTCTCTCTCTCTCTCTCTCTCATACAGAACCACACACACATTTCTCTCCTCGAACACCCAAATAGCCTCCAACCCAACCTCTAACTGCATATCAAAGGCGAAAAAGTTAATTGCAGGTAAGACTGGGAAGGTAATGGAAAATTCACTCGGGGAGGGGCAAAAGGTTACAGTGAATTCCGCAGCAGAGTCGCGTGACTTGTAGTTGGCAAGCAGCAGGTCAGAGCTAGCTTTCTCTACTGTATGACCTTGTCACTATTCGATCACATGTTAAAGATGGCCTTTATAACCAGCTCTCGTACTATCTTATCTCATATTTCTCTAAACTGTACACAGAGTTGTTTGTACAGTTTTCTGTCTCTCTCTCTCTGTCTCCGTCGTAACTTCCCCATCTATCCCTATCAGAGGGGCAGCAACAAGCAATGTCAGACAGTGCAAAATGCATGACAGTTAGTAGCCTCCCTCCTCACCTCACAAGCCTCCAAATCAGAGCCAATCTCTGTCCCATACCCAGGCAGACAGGACCTTTCTCTCCCCAGGAAAAGGGTGGGGGTGAAGGTGGAGGATTCCTGTATATTATACCGCCCCAGGGGCCAGTATCTAACTGTGCCTCAGATGATTGCAAAAGGTGCCTCTCACACTCTGATTTAATCAACCAATCGCACAGCAGGTGCAAAGGAAGAGCCCCCTTGGTCAAGGACTCCCTCTTTTCCTGCAGCTGCTGCCCGACCTGCTGAGTATTGAGAGATATTTTCATTTATACTGTGATCGATTCATTCTGCGAACCTCTCAGTCGGCTTCTGCACGCCGGTAAACGCCGTTTGGAGTGCAGTTCAAGAGCACTGCTGCAATACGGCCAGTACTTTGCTCAGCACAAGCTCCCACAAACCTCTCTGGGGTGATGGGCGAAAAGGGGTTCCGGCAATGAGCTTCAGTCAAGGCCTGGGGAGACTGGTGAGGGACTGCCAGTTGGGGCACGGCTCAGGTGAGTTGGTGAAGAGCCTCAGGTCTGGTGACCGGAAAGGCATGTGATGCTGACAGGAAGGGCAATTCCTGCCACTCCCACAGAGGGGCACCATGAGCTGGGACGGCTGACAGGCACGGACCTGCGACTGGGCGAGAGGTGGGCTCCTTCCCTGTGCCTAAGGTGTTGGGCAGTGTAAGGAGTGTCCAGGCCAGGTGAAATCCCTGCACCAGAGCTGCAGATGACCACGCCAAGATCCAGAGACTTGCGTTCCATCCGACAATAGTAACCGGGGAATTTAAATTTAGTGATTTAATTTTTTAAATTAACATTTAAAAATCAGTAACAGTGACTGTGAGACCACTGGTTCTTGTAAGGTCTGGACTTGCCACCTGAATGAATATATTAATATGGGACTGAAAGAGGGAGCACAGAGTGACTCTCCTCACCACCTAATTCAGGCCCTCTGAGTCTGGGTACAACCTGTCCTGCACTGCCCTCGAGGAGGTGGGGGTGTGCTGCCTCCTCCACCTCCTGTTGAAGGTTCGCACACAGTGCTGTAGGGGAGGCAGCTCCCCCACAGTGTCGCTGCCTGTACCGATATCGTGTCCCTGTACCAGCACCAGTGCCTTTCCTGTATTGGACCCCTCTGTAGTCTCCACCCCTGTGCAAACATCAATGCTTGTACCAGAATCAGATCCTCCTATAGTCTCAGTGCATGTGTCGATCACTGGGTCCCACAGCAGCTATACTGCACTGCCAGAATTAGTGTTTGGACTGCTGGCCTAGGTCTGGAGACGCACAGCCTATCCACAGTGGGAGTGGCAGACCAAAAAACAGGTGGACTTTGCTCCAATTAACACCAGCAACGTGCAGAACACCCTGACTTTCTGACATGTTGCTCATTGCTGACAGTCTCTCTACTGGACAGAATAACCACGACCAGTCACCTATTGTGCTGGGGCAATGATCTCCCTCTGTGCTCCTGATGTGTATCTCTGCTCCGGTACGCTGTACGTCAACCACTCCTCTGTCCATTGACAGACAGACCTGCCTACCCCGAGCACCGTCGGTGACAGACAGACCTGCGTACCCCGAGCACCGTCGGTGACAGACAGACCTGCGTACCCCGAGCACTGTTGGTGCCCATTGCAAAGAGTCCAAAACGCCTTAATAGTCAAAGCTGCCCTCTCAGTGCACGGTCACGGCAGCCAAATTGTGCACAGCCAGCGCCCCCAAACAACAAAACCACGATTACCCGAAAACCAGTTTTATGGTGTCAGTAGAAGTCTCTGTGTAGTTTTAGTGTCAATCTCAATGCAAAGATCTTTGATATCACCAGACCCCCCTACAGTCTCTGTATCTCTTCCGGGATCAGTGTTTGTCCCAGAAGGAGGTTCTTCTGCAGTCTCACAGCCTGTGCTAGCATCGTGTCCTCAACATGTAAATATTGTCAGTGTTTGTACTGTGGCAGTGTTTGGTTAATAACCATACAGTGCCAAATCCTGTACTTCACTGTGTCAGGTCCTCTCTCTGTACAGGTGTCACTGCTATCAGTGACTCTGTGTGTGTGTGTCTGTGTGCTGTGTCTCCACCACAGTCTGAGCTTGCATTAGAGCAAACAGCTGCAATCCCTTTCCTAGACTCGTAATATCTAATACTATAGGGCGTACATTTAACCTGAGAGGGACAGGTCCAAAGATAGGCTGGGCAAGTACATTCTTTTACACAGAGAGTCGTGGCTGCGTGGAATACACTGCCAGGAGTAGTGGCACAGGCAAAGGGGAAAGAAGCATTTCAGAGACTCTCAGACAGGCACATGACCATGCACAAAATGGGGGTGGATTTGGACATTGTGTCAACAGAAGCAATTAGTTGTTAGGTGTACACATGTCAGTGCTTGTAATACAATCACCGCCTGTACCTGTACCCACTTCAATGTCTGTAATACAGTCACCGCCTGTACCTGAACCCACATCACTCTCTGTGATGCAGTCACCGCCTATACTTGTACCCACGTCAGTGATGCAGTCACCACCTGTACCTGTACCCATGTCACTCTCTGTGAAACAGTCACTGCCTGTACCTGTACCCACGTGACTCTCTGTGAAAGTCACCGCCTGTACTTGTACCCACATCACTCTCTATGAAAGTCACTGCCTGTACCTGTACCCACATGACTCTCTGTGATACAGTCAGTGCCTGTACCTGCACCCGTCATTCTCTGTAATACAATCACCACTAGTACCCGTACCCATGTCACTCTCTGTAATAGTCAGTGCCTGTACTTGTACCCACATCAATGTCTGTAACACAGTCACTACTAGTAACTGTACCCATGTCACTCTCTGCAATAGTCACCGCCTGTACCTGTACTCACGTCACTCTCTGTGATAGTCAGTGCCTGTACCCATGTCACTCTCTGTAATACAGTCACTGCCTGTACCCATACCCATGTCACTCTTTGTAATACAGTCAGTGCCTGTACCTGTACCTACATCAATGTCTGTAATACAGTCAGTACTAGTAACTGAACCCATGCCAGTGTCTGTAATAGTGAGTGCCTGTAACTGTACCCATGTTAGTCTCTGTAATACAGTCACTGCCTGTACCTGTGCCCATGTCAGCGTCTGTATCTGTACCCACTTAACCTTCTGTAACAGTCACTGCCTGTACCCATCAGTGTCTGCAATGCAGTCAGTGCCTGTACCTTAGCTCATGCTGAGGCCTTTGTCAGTGTCTGTACTGTTGCCTGAATACGACCAGCTCTGACTCACTTTTGTGCCACTTTGAGGTGGTGAATGCCCAGTTGGCGCCGTCCTTCACTGATGCTATCATGGTCACAATTCAAAAATGGATTTATTGAGTATGCCCACTACCAACTAGAAAGACAGGGTCATGAAAAGCACAGAGTACACCACCATCGTGAAGTTGCCCACACCGTCCTGACTTGGAAGTATATCGCAGTTCCTCCAGCATCACTGAGTCCAAATCCCGGAATTCCCTCCCTTGTGGCTATACCCACACCTCCGGGAATGCAGCGGTTCGAGAGGACAGCTTCCCACCACCTTCTCAAGGCTAGCTTGGGATGGGTCATTAACTGCTGTCTCAGGCTACAAAGCCCACAACTCATGACTGAATACATTACTAATCTGAATGTCCAACCACCCCCCCCCACTCAGATCCAAACGCCCCTTCACCGACAGCCTCCGCAGTTCTCAAACACCTGCCACTCAATGACCTGACTGCCACTTGCCACCCGCCCTACAAACGGCCTTCCGAGTGCCCAGTTCGAAGCACCGGGGTCGGAGAGAGAGGGGGGGGGGCGTGCACGTTAAGCAAGAAACCTGAACGTGCAGTTGTGCTCTTAACTGGCTTGCCCACCCATGGAAGGCAGACATCCTGCCTGGCCAAGGAGGAGATCCTCAGCGGCCTTCCCCACCTCACAGCAGGCTGAAGGGGCGAGGGGGAAGGAAGCATGGGCTGTCAGCCAAGTTTCTGCCAGTGGCCGGCAGGTGGCAACGCAAGTCCACAATGAGCAGCCAGGCCAGCGAGCGATTCACAGACAGGACCCACAGGAACAGTATAAACCCAATTATTACTGTCACTTACGGTCATCAGATCATTACCTTCATTCCTCCGAAGTCCATCGTTGGGGATGTGGGCCATCTGCAGACAGGGCAGGGAAAAGAGAGAAAGGGGATATGAATATATATGCAATATTTTTATTTGAATATACATTACATTCACTTATTCATTTATTAAAATTAGCGGCAACATAGGACAAAATAGAGGTCGCTTTGCTAACTCACTACCTCTAAAGTTATCATTTCCAGACATCAGGTTCTGGAGCCTAGTCACACTGCACAAAATCAGGCCCTACTGATTAGGCCGCACCTAAACTCATTTTTCCTACATTTTACCCACAATGCTCTAAACCTTTCCTGTCCCTCTACCTCTCCGAGTCCTTAACCGTTGCTATTGTAGCTTCCTCCGGCAGCTCGTTCCATATACCCTATCACCTCCTGCGTGAAATCAGTTGCCCACGTTCCCTTTTCAATCTCTCTTCTCTCACCTTAAGCTTCTGCTCTCTAGTTGCTGGCCCCTTTCACCTGGGAAAAAGACTGTGCGCATATTGGTAGTTTTATACTACTTGATTTTAGGGTCATCAGACAGAGGAACAGGACTACGTCCCTGCTGTCCATTCTGAGCACCTATTTACCCGCACTAGGTCTGTAGTCTTCAGTGCCTTGGTGATTGAAGAAATTGTCCAAGTACTTCTTAAATGTGAGCGTCTCTGCCGCCACCACTCATCCCCCGTGCTGCAGATTCCAACCGCCCTCTCGATACTTATGTCTTAAACACATGCTTTCTGGTATTAGATACCTCTGCCATAGGAAAGAAAGCGTCCCGCAATTATTCTATCCAGGTCTCCCATAATTTTGTATCCCTTGCGTGCCTTCTGTCTAACAAGGGCTTTGGTAGAATCTTAAGAGGTGAAACTACTGCGCCTAAGCGAGCTCACGCCGTCGCCACTTGTTCTCCATACATCCCCTTACACATTTTCCCCATTCAATAATTTGTTTAATGCCTAAATGGATATTAATATTCAGAACTCTCCGAAAAAGCTGCCTTAGTTGACGATCGGGGAAAAAACTTCCGGAATGAATCGGTAGGGCGTACCAACCAAGAGTCCCCTCAGGACTTTAGCTTTCACCGCCGCCCCCCCCCCACATACACACACCGCAAACTTGCGAACAAGAACTAGGGGTGGGAGGAGTTAACAGCTCGTGAACCTGGGTCAAGGGGGATTTATTTATTTTGAAATTCGACCTTGTAGCTTCACATTTCGACATGTCGGACTTTATACAGAAATATTGATTTGTTTGCATGGAAGAAAGAGACAGAGTGCGAGAGAAAATATTTAGCCGGGGGTAAAAGCGCTGAAGGTTGCGATTGTCTTGGAATTAACATCAAACGCAGAACAACAGCGGCACCTGGTGTCGGCGCTACAGCCGGTCCTGGCCCTTCTGAAGGTGTTAGTGGACGGAGATTCACTGGGGATGCAGAAGCCCCAGGGTGGGGGCGAGGGAGGTGAATATTGAGAAGAAGAGGTAGAGGAATGGTCAGACGGAAGCGGGGGGCGGGGCTGGGAGAGGAGAGAGTGAAATGGATGGGTAGGAAAGAGAGAGGAGGATAGGGAGGGAGAGATGGGCAGGGGAGATGGGCAAAAAGAAAGACAGACAGAAACAAGTGCGTGAGTGGATGTAGATGAGGGTGGGAGAGAGAGAGAGAGGGGTGTCAGTGTATGTATAACTGTGTGTGTGTGTGTGTGTGTGTGTGAAAGAGAGAGAGAGGGGTGTCAGTGTATGTATAACTGAGTGTGTGTGTGTGTGTGTGTGTGTGTGTATGTGAGAGAGAGAGAGGGGTGTCAGTGTATGTATAACTGAGTGTGTGTGTGTGTGTGTGTGTGTGTGTGTGTGTGTGAGAGAGAGAGAGGGGTGTCAGTGTATGTATAACTGAGTGTGTGTGTGTGTGTGAGAGAGAGAGAGAGAGGGGGGTGTCAGTGTATGTATAACTGAGTGTGTGTGTGTGTGTGTGTGAGAGAGAGAGAGAGAGGGGGTGTCAGTGTATGTATAACTGAGTGAGTGTGTGTGTGTGTGTGTGTGTGTGTGTGTGTGTGAGAGAGAGAGAAGGGGGTGTCAGTATGTATAACTGAGTGTGTGTGCGTGTGTGAGAGAGAGAGGGGTGTCAGTGTATGTATAATTGAGTGTGTGTGTGTGTGCGTGTGTGTGAGAGAGAGAGAGAGAGAGAGAAGGGGTGTCAGTGTATGACAGTATTACTACGACAATGCCCATGGTGCTCTGACAGCTTGTGTTGTTGTGTAATTATAGAAAAAGTATACTTATATGACGAAAACACGAGGAAATCTGCAGATGCTGGAATTTCAAGCAACACACATAAAAGACCAGGCAGCATCTCTAGGAAGAGGTACAGTCGACGTTTCGGGCCGAGACCCTTAGTCCTGACGAAGGGTCTCGGCCCGAAACGTCGACTGTACCTCTTCCTAGAGATGCTGCCTGGCCTGCTGCGTTCACCAGCAACTTTGATGTGTGTTGATTTATATGACGAAGTGAGCTGCGATTTGGCGGAGATTCTGCTGTGTGGACGTTCTCCGCTGGTCGCTGGAACAGGGAGAGCGAGCCGTTTTCACTGGCCTTCGAAAGCAGGTCGGTCTCTCTCTCTCTCTCTCTCTCTCTCTGAGTGCAAATTTAAATCCTCTTCCGCATCCTCGCGAATTATAATAACTACCCCTTCACTCTTGCACCTGAGTAGCTATTGAATAATCTCAGCCCGCCACCCTGACATTTCCTCCTCCCTCGCAGGTAGCCTGGGCTCGGGGAACGTAGGCTGAGATCCCGGAGCCCGGCTCGTGAACAGACCGCACGACAGGGAAGGTAGGCAGGAACGAGTGGCAGTGAGTGGTCGACAGGACGGTGGGGGTGGGTTAGAGGGGACAGTATTGTGGAAGGAGTGAGATGGGAATGGGATCCGGATGGGAATACGGAGAGGGAAACACGAGAAAGGAGCTGAAGGAGAATAGACAAGAATGGGAGGCTAGGAGTAGGGAGAGAGGGTCAGGGAAGGGGGCAGAGATGAATGGGGAATTGGCACGGGAAGACTGGGATTTTGGGTAGAAATGTGGAGATAAAGAGGCGGAAGAAAGGGTCAGGGACGGGGATTGAGGGACAGGCGAGAGAGAGAGAAGGTAGAGAGGGAAAGAAAGTTAGGGGAGAGTAAGGTGGTGCAGGAATGGTTGGGGAGGGGGGTGTTCAGAGAGGGTGCGGAGGGAAAGAACGGCGCCGGGATCGAGGTGGTGAGGTTCGGGGCTGTTGCCGAGCCCCCAGGCGTATGGACAGAATCGGCCAGCGTTAGTGGAGTGATCAGGGACAGTCCCGAGGCCCGCGCCGAGCTCTCACCGTTCAGCGGTGACTCTCCGGAGCTCCACCGCTCACACATCCTGGATTTAGCTTTGAAACGGGGTTTTTAGCGCGCACGTTGTCGTTTTAATAGGGCCGTCAGCAACGATTCGTCATTTGTTTTTAAAGAAAGGGGGAGGTGGGGAGGTCGCATATTTATCTGAGAAACCAGCGCCCCCCCCCCGGAGTCGAGTCCGGGTAGCGACTCGTCGGTCTCCAAGTTAAAGCCCGGGTGAACTCTAGTTAAATGCTCGCCGTTGTGTATGTGTGTGCGCGGGGAAAGCGATGAGATGACGGGGGGGACGGAAACGGGGCAGGGGGAACAGGAAGCGACAGAAAGTGTGTGCAAGAAAGAGAGGAGTTGGTGGTGAAAAAAAGAGGGGAAGAGAAAGAGAGACGGGCAGATGTGTGAAAGCTAAAGGGGGAGGCAAGTGGTGAGGGCAGATGGGGTATAGAGAGGCGAGGAGAAGGGGGAACGAGGAAGAGAGAAGGGTGTAATGTGTGAGAGAGAGAGGGTAATAGGGTAGGCGAGTGAGGGAGCGAAGAGGGGGAGAGATAGAGTGAAAGGGAAGAGAGATGTAGAGGGCAAAGGAGAGCGTGAGGGGAGAGTGAGAGAAAGTGGGATAGAGAGGAGGATGAAGAGAGTGGAGGAGAGGAGGCACGGAGCGGGTGAAGGGGAAAATTGGGACACACACACACACACTCAAGGGACGGGTTAAGGAAATAGGAGCGCGCGAGAATAAGGGGAAGAGTAAATTATTTTGAATAGTATTATTAGTCTCTTTCTAACATACCCTCAATGTCTGTCAAACCAACGCACATGTGCCTCGGCGGAACACTTCAACGAACATGCAAATTTCTATTTTCGGTAATTACTAAATTACTGTTAATTTATTAAGGTTAACAGAGAGAATGATAACTTGCCTTCGCGCTGTGAAAATACAAGAGAGCAGCCAAAAGACAGTTGAGTAAACTAAGGAGCGAGTTCATGGTTGCTGTTAAATTATATCCCACAAAAATCGAGATTCCTTGATGTTCTTCTTTAAGATTTTGGATATAGACTTGGAGACTCTGGGCCCTAAGCGTCTGTAACAGTCATCGTTGAGTCCGCGACCTCAGCCGGTTGGTTTCACAGAATTGTAAAAGCAAAAAAAAAAGTTCCTGTTGCAATATCACGAAATATTGCAAACGTCAAAAGAGCCCAGCAAGGTAAACCCTCCGGTGCGCAATGTTGCGTTTTCTGATCTCCCTAATTTCGTTTCCTTGGTAGAACACTTAATGTAACATCCCCAAACGATGACCGATCCTTCGAATTTTCTCTGTGCGTGTCCTTCGCTTCTTCACCGGCGAATAATTGTCGTTTTGACCAGGGCAAAGTGAACCGTTCTGACTCTCTCTCTCTCTCTCTCTCCCTTTCACACACACACAGAGGCGCCGCTTCTCCCTAACAGCTGCCGGTGTTTCTCTCTCTCTCTCTCTTCGATTGCAGGGATAAGGTCGCTCGAATCCTTAAAGCCTACAACTTATTCTCAAAATTAAAACAAAGGAAAATAAATAAATGTTACGAAAATAAAATAAATCCAACTTTAGTCCTTATAAACGCGCGCAAAATCCTGAAAACAAAACTAAACAACTAAAAATCTCCTTTAAAAGGAATCTATAGATGTATTTCTCAAAGTAAGAGCTGGGAGGAGAGGAGCAGGGTCTTTCAGAGTTAGAGCTGGAGAAGCTCGTTTTGGTAAATTCGTCCTCAGCTTGCTAACTGCGCTTGCTCTCTCACTGCAGTTTCAACCAATAGCGGGAGGCGGAGTCAAAAACCAGATTGAGGTCTGCTTTTTTTTCGCAACGGCAGAAATACATTCAAATTATTTTTGGGCAATTGACATTAATTAAATCAAATCGAATTGGGCAGACAGACAAGAAAGTTTTGCAAAGCAGCGAAGGCAAACAAAATATATAATAATTCCCAGGCGACGGTTAGAATGGGAGTGTGTTCAGCAAACGGAGAATTCATAAACCCCCTTTGCACACTCTCGGAGGGTGGAAACTGCCATCCTCGGCCGTTCACTGGGTCGGGAGAATGGCTGCACTGCGAATTGTTTCGGGGAGGGGTGAAGCGGAACCGGCTGGGCGATTCTTAGCTTGGCCACACATTCATTGCAGAGGGGAAACCGGCACTGCTTCTCGACCCTTGCAACCCCGAAACTGAAGCAGCGTGTGGAAAATGTCTAAAGTGAAAGTTAATGCTCTTAAAGCGGCAACGCTCGCTAGTGACCTATGAAGGCGTTTTCTCCTCTCTACCAGTTCTGATTTTATTGAATTGCCTGTTCCGTGCTCTGCCGATAATATTGACCCTTTAGTTACCAGTTTGGTTGTTAACAGATAGCGTTCAGAGTGAAATTCTTACGGGTGTAGGATGGGTGTGTGAGGTATTGGACACAGAACAGTACGGTGCAGGACAGGTCGTTCGGCCCACAATGTTGTGCAGATCATGATGCCAATTTATACTAAATATTCTCTACTTGTGTGTCATCTATATCCCTCCTTTCCCTTCATATCCATGCGCGTCTCTAAAAGCCTGTAAAACTGCAGCAAACTATTTGATTCCACTACAAGTAACCCATCCCAGGTATCTACCACTCTCTGCGTTTAAAAGAAAACTTACTCCACACGACGCCTTTAAACTCCCCCCCCCACACACACACACCTTATAATCATATTCTCTGGTGTTTGACATTTCTCCTTGGAGGAAGCATTCTGTCCACCGATGCCTCTCATAACTAACACAGCTCCACCAGGCCCCTCTCAACATTTATCAGTGATGGAGAAATGGGGGTGAACAGAACGGCTTCTGTCTGGATGAGTGTGAATGACTGATGGTCGGCACGGAGACGCCTGACCGAACAGCCTCTTTTAATAGATGCTCGAGTGACTGCGGAGACACTGGAATGTGGAGCAACGAAAAATCTTCTGAGCAGGTCCAGCATCGGGGTGCACGGGGGGTGGGGGGTGGGGGGCACTGGCGACGTTTCGGAGGAATATCCTGCATTAGGATTAGGTCGACAAAGCATCGACAATTCTTCTCTCCACAACCCCCTCCCTCCCAACCCCGCCGATGCTACTCGACCCGCTGAGCTCCTCCGCGGATTCGTTATGTGCTGCATGTCTTATAGCTTTAGGAAGGTAAGATGGTTTCAGCGGGTTCTGTTTTGTATGTATGGGCTTCGTCACATGATAAAACAGCGTGTATCCTCTCCGGATGCCTAGCTGTCACGGTGTGGTGCTGATTGAGGGCATCCGCTATAATTTAAATATCTTACAAGTACCTTATGAAGCCCCACCGCACACACTGGTCTGTTGGAGGACACCTTCCGGTTGAACTGTCCAGTCTACTGTTCTGGAATTCAAAGACCGTCCCACCATACGCCGTCTTCCTGTCCCACATAATCTCCTCTCACCCACCTCACCCCATCAACGCAACTTTCTTCCGCCCTTACCCAGGCGTCCCCTAATCTCATCATGGGTTTTAATCTTCCCATCACTCCCCGTGCAATTCCACCCCCCCCACCCCGAGATTATTACCGGACGCCCCTCGCCTACCCTTCCATGATCACGGGTAACTTCACAAGTTCGATTATCAAGCCGGTATTTGCAACTTTCCCATATGGAACTAAACAGTTTCACATTGCCTTCCCCCTTTATCTCCCGTCCTGAGCTTATTTTACCCGCATCACGCATCGAGCGTGGGTTCTGCTCTTTCCGCTACCTATATTGCTGGCTCCCTACGTCTACCTGCTCCGTCGCACTTAACGCTGCCCACACCTGTCTGTCAGCCCACCTTTAATGTGCCTTTCTTTTCATCATCCCCCTCTCCTCCTTCTTCTACACCCCTCCTCTCCCTCTCTGTCCGCTGTAAAAATTGAAGTAGCTAATATAAAGTTGACCCCTGAAAAAAATGATGGAGGGGGTTCCAAGTATTATTGGTAGCGCTTCAATGACAGTAATCACTGCTTTTCACTCTCCCCCGCTCTCCTCTTACTCCTCTCCGTTTATTTTCTTTCCCCGCCCTTCCTGCCTCACGACCTACTTACTCCTCATCCTTGCCTTTGCGTGGACTCCCTTCCCTTTCTGTTCGCTGAGCTCATCTTTCTTCTCAGCTTCATCCCAACAACACTGTTGATGGGAAGTGGGGAGGAAGGGGTTAAAGAGAGGCAGACAGACAGAGAAACGGGCCATCCCGGGAGAAGGAGGTGGTGGGTGGGGGTATCATATACGCTCAGCGTGGAGTAGTTCCGCACACTCTGATCTGAGGGAAACGTTACTCGAACTGAAGGTTCAGTGAGGAATAAAATCTGGGCCTTGATGTTTTCTCAAATTAACTTCTTTAAAGCACTGTGTCTGCGTGACTCACTCTCTCTCTCTCTCTCTCTCTCACTCTTTCCCTTTTAGTCTGCAATGAGATGTGTCGTCTGACACTAGTGGGGCTAGTGTAGCGCCACAGAGCCATTGGCTGTTCCTGGAGAGGCGCCGTGGCGTAGAAACCACCAGGCCACGTGATCTCCGCCTCTCCACTTAAACATCCCAACTCTTTGATCGCACGGAGACCGCTTGGAAATGTTGTCTGTCGGCGACGGAGAGCAAACGTCGCGACAGAGGATGGACCCCACTCACTATTTCTCATGACACAATTGTCACCAACTGCAAAATTCTTGAGTAAGAGCACAGACGTTGTCTAGAGGACAGCGTTGTCTGGTGGACTGCACCTTCGCGTGATTTAATTACCTTCCAAAGCGGGCACGATACACCCACCACCTCTCTTTCATTAGATTATGATCACATACTGCATATTGCATACATAACTGAGAGCTCAGCTTATAAATGCGCTAAGTTTTCTTCAGCGTATTCATTATTGTTCACATAAACGGAATAATTCATGATCTCTCTGTATCATCCCCCCCCCCCCCGAATCACTGGATTAGATTCCAGCCTGTAATCACTCCCAGATACCCGTTATTCTATATGGAAATTCACTGAAGCCATCGATCAGATCCCAGACTGTACTCACTCCCAAGTATATATTATTTAATTTATAACACACCGAAACCATCGATTAGACCCAGTTTTGTAATCACCCCCAGGATTATTGATCTACCTAAAGGTTTCGTGGCAACTATATATTCATTGCGAGGCATAGAATAGGTCCCATTAATGAATTCCTTCTTCATTGTTCCGGAGAGGTATTTGCGGGTTAAGTAAAACCGACTAGTCAAAGGACGCGAGGTGGTGTCGGCTGCGTTACTGCGCACTTGTCGCCATCCGCACACAATGGAGAAAGGCGCTAACCTGCACTACTCATCCTCAATTTCCATGGGTCGCTGGCTGGATGTTGTGTCCCCAAGGCCCCGAGCCCATCTCCATTTCCATCCACCCTACTTAAAGGGCAATCTTGAGCAAAATGGCCCAGTACGTCTCTCTGTTTAGTTACCCTTGAAGATTGCTTGACCTAACTTTGATTGCACTCCCGTGAAACCCTTTGGTAAGTTTTTACTGCATCAGTGTCCTGTACTAATAGAAGATTTGGTTGTCTAACCATTCCTAGCTCGTTATCATCATCAAACTCCAGCGTGTTAATTTTCCCCTTTCGCTGATTTGCCAAAGTCACGATTTCTTTCTTTACTCCAGGGTTGGTGGGGGGGGGGTGTTGGTGTGAGGTTACCCTGTTTTCAATCGTCGTCTTCTCTCTCTGTGAACTCTTGTTATTTCCCGTGGATGGAAGGCTGATCACGTGCTTGTCCCAGTGTCACTAAAGTGTATCTGGTCCACATCTAGACAGAGCAACAATTGTGCCTCACAGTGCCTCCTCCCCCCACCCTCACCCTTGGTCCTATTGATTTTATTGGGACACCAACTATTGGCATATTAGTACCTAGTCCCATTGATCTTACCGGTGTGTCAACTGCGATCGGTGCTTTATTCCCTCACTTTTATTGATTTTATTGGCTCACGGCCTCCTTTTTCCACATCAGTCCCTTGGTTCTATTGATTTTGTTGGTGCACCAACTCCTATTAGTTCGTTATCCTTTGATTTGGATGTTCTTAATGGTACGCCAACCCCTATTGGGATACCAGCCTCGTTGCCACATCAACCCTTTGGTCCTATTCATTATATTGGTATGTCTCCTGTCACTGGTTATCAGCCCCTTGGTCGTATTGTTCAATCAGCTCCCTGACTCCTCAAGCTTCAACCGACTGGATTAAGGCCACTTCGAGTTTCACGGCCACGCCAGCTGGTAACACAACGCCAACTCGCTCAGTCTCTCTGTCTGGAAACCTGCTCACCTGGCTCCACTTTCCCACAACAACCAGGGGCATGGGTGCCGGGGAGGTCACACCTGGAACGATGTGCACAGTTTTGTTCCCGGTATTTAGGAAAGTTAGGCCAGAAGACCAATCCCTGGAATTACTATTGTTGGAATACGGGTGGCTTTAGGAGTTGGACCTGCCTTATCCTGAGCGTAGAAGAATGGGGTAACTGAAACATTTAAGCCCCTGACGTGGCTTGGCGGGGTAGATATTGAAATGTTTCCCTTGGTGGGAGAGTCGATAGCAAAGGGACATCATTGGAACTTTAGGAGCCGATCATTTCAAACTGAGGTATGTACAGGAAATTCTCACCGAGAGTGGCAAGTCTCTGGAAATCTCTATCCCAGAAGGCCGTGGAGGCTGTTTTCGGGGGAAAAGAGAACGCCGAAACATTGTTAATGGTCATAGGACTGAGGGATACGGGGAACAGGCACAGAAGGGGATGTGAGGCCTGGGGTGGATCAGCCATGTTCATAGTGAATGGGGCAGTGGCCTTTCTTTTCTTTTCTTGTCCCCCTCCTCTTTTGCATTTGTACCTTGAACCAGATTACTAACCCCTGTTTCTCCTCTCTTATCGGAGAGGTGTCACAGAGCCTTCTGTGTTCAGCTGGCTTTGTGTTTAGCGGGTTGAAAGTCCCAGGGGAAGCGGGGTGGGTTGGGGTGCATAACACACACTTCCGAGTCTAATGCTTGTAAGGAGTGATCCCCCGCCCCACCCCCGCAAGCGGAGGGAGCCAGCCTGATCGGACATCTGCACCATGCAAACGCGCGGTCGAGCGGCATTACCCTTTTAATTGCAGCTGCGAGCCGCGCGGGGTCCACTGTACATGCAGTTACACACGTCCGTCTTCTTCCATTGTAAATGGCAAATGGGGAGAGAAATCACTTGTATTAGAGATGCGGTTACCTCACAGGAGTGAGAAACAAAAACACGGGTTTGACGGTGCAACGCTAAAATCTATGGAGTAAAAGAAAAGAGATGCAAAGTTCATTAATAATAATAAAAAAAGAAACTCACGCGTGATCCTTTGCAACGGATAGGAAACCGTGAGGCGGAGCAGCGCCAACTGAGAAGCGTTCTCTCAAGGTCTGGAAGTGAGATTGGCGAGGTGGTTAGGAGGAGGGTGACTGTCGGTGGGCTGGGCAATAAGATGAACTGCCAGCCGCTCTAGATGGCAATCGATAGCCATTTGTTAATGTGGTTATCGAATTTTACAGTATCCGCTCTCTCAAGGAGACGGTGTCTCTCTATTTGGAATCAACGGGTTCATTAAACTGAGCGGAACGACAGTTCATTTCACACTTATTAAAACCGGGCAAGGTTGTTACGGCTGCTATTTGAGATTGTAGTACAGGGTGTTAACTCGCACCGAATATAACGGCCGAGCCTTTCAACGAATTTATTCGAAACTCTGTTCCGATTGTATTGAAGGGATGCAGAGCAACGGGTTAAAAGTGTAATACATTTAAATATTAGAAGGCGCGATTGTGATTTTAACAGCACACTTAACGTCTGCAATTTTTTAGTGCAGATATAATGTGGAAAGGCAGTTTAGAAATGAGTGTGTGAGTAGGGAGGAAAAAAAGAGAAAGAGAGAAATAGGGAGAGAGAAAAAGAGGGGGGAGAGGGAGAGAAAGAGACGGGAGGGAGAGAGTGTGAGAGATAGAGTGAGATAGAGAGCAAGCGAGAGAAAGCCAGCCCTCTTGTCGCGGATATACCATCATCATAGAGTGAGTGACTAGTTTATGGACTCAGATAATAACTACCACACACGTTACCACAATAAATTCGTTTACCACCTTTAAGAGCAGACGCGAGACCGCAGAGACACGAGACACGAATTTGCCTCGAAGCGATATCACCAGGTAACCTTTGAGATTCTAGATCGGCATAAACTGTCGGGACAGGTTTATTCCGAAACTTCTGCGCCCGTGGGTTTATCACCCACTGCATCGCCTAGCCCGTTCCTGTGCGGCTGCCTAGTGTGTATCTGTGTGGGTGTAGTTAGCGACTCCGCCATGTCCAGGTGTGCTACCTGCGTATCACTCCGTCCTTTAATTTTAGACATGTCTATACGCAATGAAATATTTAAATTAGCCAACTACATCACAGAGACATTCATATAGCGAAATATATACAGAGACACGCACGCGATCGTCGTTATCCACCTTGTGTCCATGTCAATGTTTCAGTACTGGTTATCTGTTGATATCTGTATGATACGATGTGTAAATGCGTTTCTTTGTGTACAAATGTCTGTATACCTCAGAACTGTATCTGCCCTTATCTATGAGCCGCTTTTAAATGTGTTATCGTGCAATATTGTATGTGGTTGCTTATCCGCCCGTGCTCGTGGTCATGTGTATACGTCTGTACAGAGGTAAAGATGTAATTTATAGGTTTAAATATTTTCTTGCCCTTGTCTAGGAAGGACAAGGGCGGCAGGTGCAGAGGAGTAGCACCACCTGCAGATTTACCTCAGTGTCCCACACCTCCCTGACGTGGAAATATATCTATTCCTTCATCGTCACTGGGTCTAAATCCTGGAACACTATTCCCCGCCACACTCCCCAACCACAACAGCACCGTGAGAGCACTGTCACCGATAGGACTGCTGTGGGTTAAGGTGGCAGATCGCCATTACCTTCTCAAGGAAAGGATGAACAAGCAACGCAGCTCTATTGCATCCCAAAGAACAAATTAATTGTAAGCAGTCTGTCAATGTCAGGCTGATCTTATACAGGCATCCAAGATCACTAGCAGCATAGACAGAGTGAATGGGACAGGTCAGGAACAGGCCCTCTGGGTAGAACATCATGGCAGATAGTCACTGTACTTTCCCCAGGGTAGGAGAGTCCAAAACTGGAGGGCACAGGTTTAAAGCACAAACCAGAGAAAGTCTGCAGATGCTGGATGCTGCCTGGCTTGCTGAGTTCCTCCAGCATTTTGTGTGTGTGGGTGTGGTAGAGTAGAGCTCCCAGGACTTGCTGATGCACTGGTTCAAAGTGAGAAGGGAAGGGATATGAGGCAAGTTACTTACACAGAAGATGGTGCATATGTAGAGTAAGTTTCCATGCTGAACAATTTTATGACTGTGCATGGTCTCTTATGATTCTGTCTATTTGCTTATGTGCATATTTTGATGCTATGTACCTCTGTATATCCTTGTGTATATTTCAACCTACCCATTTATATATGCATAAGTAACACATAGTTAATTCTATAGGTAAATGTTCATATAAGTGTGTGTTTATTTCTCAAACTGCATCTATATATGAGTGTGTAAGAATGTTTCTTTATACAAGGCTGTCTACGTGTTACATGGAAGGGTTGTCAGCACTATTGTTACACAAAACCCCTGAAGGGATTATTTGTTTTTTGTTAATCACACTGAAGGACGTCCTTTTTAAGCAATGCTAATGAAGGCCCTACACAATGCTTTCCCTGTTCCTGGTACAAGGACCCTCATCATAATCCAACTAATGCGGCATATCGGAGAGGAGAGTCTGCTAATGAGTTAATACAGGGGATGAAGTGAGCAAGAATGGATACAGCTCTCTCCCCTTGGTGACCAGTGACTGTGGCAGCAACACATCTGATCCAGGCAGCCACACAATGCCGCAGAGCAGGGAGGAGAGGTGTGAATGTCTTAGTGGTAGTTACAGAGTCACGCAGCACAGAAAGAGGCCTGTTCTACCACTTCCATGCTGATCCATTGCTCCCACCCGCCAGCACTTGGACCCTGGACCAGAGAGAATGAATGACTCCAACAGCAGGAGGGCTTTAGATATGAGTGCACAGCCTCATAAGGGATGTCGCGTCAAAACTGAAATGAGGAGGAATTTCTTCATTTCGGGTTGTGAATTTGTGGAGTTCATTGTAACAGAGGGCTGTGGAGGCCTGATTATTGGGTGTTTTTCAGACTGTTTCTTGAATAGTAAAGGGCGTTAAGGGTTACAGAAAAAAGGCTGGAAAATGGGGTTGTAAAAAATCAGCCATGATTGAATGGAAAGGCAGACTTGATGGGTCAAATGGCCTAATTCTGCTCCTATATCCTGTCTGGGTGATTCAAGTGCATCTGAAATGTTGTAAGTGTCTTTGGTTCAATCACCTCTTCATGTTATGCATTCAGATTCTATTCACTCTCTGTGTGAAAAAATCCCCCTCAGATCCCCTCTAAAACTCCTAACTTCCTGTGACGTCTTAGACAGCTCACCATAGGAAAAAAATCTTCCTACCTATCCTATCTACCCCCCTCATAATCTTGTATACCTCTGTCAGGTCTCCCCTCAACCTACAATGCTCCAGGGTAAACAAACCAGCCTATCTAATCTCTCCTTAAGTCTGAACTACTCAAGCCTAGGGAACAGCATAGTGAATTTCCTCTGCAACTGTGTTACTGAAGGTAAACCTAACTGACTTCCTAGCATCCACAGCATTTCCATGGGAGGGAGTTCTGCATCTCCGCTAATATATTTTTACAGCTGCATGGACCAACCGTTGCTCTGCACAAGAAACTGTTACACGGTCTGAAAACTACGCCGCACTTTAAATGTTTTTTTTTCTGTAATATGCACATCAAACAAACACAAACCACAACTCACAACACAAGTAAACACCATCAGATAGTCAAAACAACTGGCAGGCAAAAGTAAAATGTTTTAACTAGACAGCATCAGTATTCAGTGGACTGGCGGTTTATTAGCAATGAGCTACCGACTTCCATTCTGTGTTGATTGTTACAATTTGTGACAGCATTGTAACTTGAAATTCTGACAATGTAAATTGTCAAAGGATGTTTCCTATGGTGGGGGAATTTAAGACTAGATGGCACAGCATCAAAATAGAGGGGCATCATTTAGTACAGAGATGAGGAAGAATTTCTTTATCCAGAGAGTGGAATTCATTGCCACAGGCAGCAGTAGAGGCCAAGTATACTTAAGGCAGAGGTTGATAGATTCTTGATTAGTCTGGGCATGAAGGGATGCAGGGAGAAAGCAGGAGACTGGGGCTGAGCGGGAAATGGATCAGCCATGATGAAATGGCAGAGCAGACTCGATGCGCCAAATGGCCTAATTCTGCTCCTAGAGCTTATGATCTTATGGTCTTATGGTAAATATGTTGAATCTCTAAAATAGTTCAAAGTAAAGGTTGTGGTACGTTTATTATTTAGAAAATTTATGGCTTATATTCATTAACACATAATTAATTAGAGGGTATTTTTCAATTATCTTAACATAGATTTCAAAGTTATGTTAACATTATATAAAAGAAAATTCCAGCCACATGGCAACAAATGGTATGTGTGTGGAAGCATTTCAGTTACTGTGTGGCCACACACCATGCAGATTAGAGGGAACAGTGATCTCCACTAACCTTTTCACTTCATGATTTCACTTCTAAACAGCCTAACATTAAGTGAGTGAAAAAAGAATAATCTTGCATTTCTATAGTGCCAGGAGGAAGATTCAGAGATGCATGTATCTCTCACAGTTAAGGCCTTGGACTGAATAGCCATGATCGTATTGAGTGGCAGAGCAGGCTTGAGTGGCCGAGTGGTCTACTTTTGCTTCTATTCACTCCTCTTTGCTTATATCCCCATGAGGGAATCTTGAGTTGCTTTGCAGGCTGTGGAGTATCTTTTGAAGTGTAATCACTTTCATCATGTAGGATATGTGGCAACTAACTTGTACACAGCAATGTAAGAGTGGCCAGAAATTTGCTGGCTGAGGAATAACCATCTGTCAGGACACTGGGGAAAATATCTTTGAAACAGCGTCATGGGATGTGCGAAAACAGATGGAGTCTTGGTTTATAAACATAGGAGATTTTGCAGATGCTGGAAATCTTGAACAACACACACAAAATGCTGGAGGAACTCAGGAAGTCAGGCAACATCTGTGGAGGGGAATGAACATCAATGTTTCAGACCAAGACCCTTCCTCAGGACTGGAAAGGAACGGGGCAGAACTGAAAATTAAGGTGGAGGGAGGGGAAGCTGGCAGGTAATAGATGAAGACAGGTGAGAGGAAAAGGTGAGTGAGTCAGTGGGGGGGGGGTGGGTGTGAAATGAGAAATTGGGAGGTACTCTTCTACTGCAGCAATGAGTGCAAACTCAGGTTGGAGGAGCAACACTTCATACTCTAGCTGGGTAGCTTCTAACCTGATAGCATGAACACTGATTTCTCTAACTTCCGGTAATTGCTTCCCCCTCCCTTCTACTCTCTTTTTCCCTCACTTATCTATCATCTCCCTCTGGTTCCCTTCCTCCTTCCCTTTCTTCCATGAGCTGTACTCTCCTATTGGATTCCTTCTTCTTCTGCCTTTTATCTCTTCCACCTGTCCTCTCCTAGCTTCTTACTTCCATCATTCCTTCCCTGCCAGTTTGTACTCCTTCCCTTCCCCGTATCTTTTTATATTAGCTTCTACTCCCTTTCTTTCCACTCCTGAAGAAGGGACTTGGTCTGAAACGTTGACTGTTTATTCCCCTCTATAGATGCTGCTTGATCTCCTGGAGCAACCTGTTTATGCGACAAGAATTCCATTATTACTCCCCACTTTCCTACCAACTTCCCCAGATTCTGTCTGTCAGCTACACACTAGTGGCCAATTAACCTATTAGGAAGCTTCGTGGCATCCAAAGATTCCTTTGGAATCTCTAGTTTTCTCCCACATCCCAAAGACAGGAAACCAGAGCATCCAAAGGAAACCAATAATCCAAGGAAGATTATGTAAGGTCCCCGTGAACTGCATGAGATTCCCCTGGACGCTCTGTTTTCCTCTCACATCCCAAAGATGAGCGAGTAGGGTTAATTATCCATTGTAAGTTATTCCTAATTGTGGATGAGCGGTAGAATTTTGGGGGAGTGGTTGATGGGAATGTGGTTAGAATAAAATGAGAATGGTGCAAGGGTGTTTGATGGTCAGCATTGACTCAATGGGCTGAAGGGCCTGTTTCTCTGCAGTGTTACTCATACAGCAAGTGTGATGAATGACACCTTCTAAGAATTGATCAAAGGAAATGAAAACAATAAACCCCTTTGTGAATTTATTTAGCACCTATATCATTGCTGGCAGGGGGTTCGGAAGGAGTGAGGAATGAAACTTTAATGATCCTGTGAAGAATAGGACTCATTAAGGAAGAGCTAAATATAAAGCTGTAAAAGAAATGATCTTCATATTCCAGAGCAAAGCACATTTGGCAAACTCGGCTTTGTTGATGTTTGAATCTTAAAAATAGATCCTCCTGGTTATATCAAATGGAACCTACGTCAAACATGGGCTGGCAGACAATAACAAGCTCTAACCCTTCTTATGAATTGATTCTAAGCAATATAGAATTAATCATCAAACTGAGGGGATTATCTCAGGTCTCTAAGAGTAGATTAGAATTAGAACCAGGTTTCTCTGGGAGTAACCCAGCAGGCAAAGGAGAGCAGAAATCTGGAACTCTCTTGATCAACATGCACTCTGAGTTGGAAACTGGAATGTTTCTGTTAACTACGGGGAAAGTATATCCAGATAAGCAGAATTGATTGTGGACTTCAGGACAGGGCAGTCAATCCTCATTGAGAGGTCAGCGGTGGAAAAGGTGAGCAGCTGTAAGTTCCTGGGCGTCAACGTTTCAGATGAGCAACCCTGGGCCCAACACATTGATGAAATTCTGAAGAAGGTATGCCAGCAGCTTTACCTCATCAGGAGTTTGAGGAGATTCAGTGTGTCACTAAAGAATCTTACAATGTTTTATTGCTGCAGAGTGGAGAGCTTTCTGACTGGTTGCATCACAGCCTGGTGCGGAGTTCCCAGTGTGCAGGATTGCCTGAGGCTACAGAGGCCATGGACTCTGCCAGCTCCATCACAGGCACAACCAGTGAGGACATCTTCAAGAGCTGGAGCCTTAATAAGGTAGCCGCCAGCTCTCTTCTTGTTATTACCTTCAGGAAGGAGGTGCAGGATTGTGAAGACACACTCAACAATTCAGGAACATCTTCTTTCCCTCCCCCATGGGATTTCTGAATGGTCTCTGAACCCATGAACACTACTGTACTGCATTGTTTCTCTTGTGGGTTATTTATTCATTGGTAAAAAAAATTCCGTCTTTGCACTGAACTGCTACTGCAAAACAACAAACTTTCTACTTAATCTAATTCAGTAATGGCAAATAATCTGATTCTGATGTTTTCAGGGCATTCTCCAGGGGTTTTGTCATCTTCTGCTGTTCCAATTGTCCTTGAGGAGGGGCGTGGGTCGGGTGGGAGGGGCTGGCTGGGTAGGATGAATGAAATTTAAGGCAATTTTTCTACGCCTATCTGTTGCTCATTCTGCTGATCAGCAGTGCATTTTATTTGTCTGTTTACAAGATTACACCACTCCCTTAGATCAATGCGCTGATTAACTGATGTCCTGATATAGCTGACGAATGCAATTCGATCAAAACATAACATCTTATGAGGTCTGTAGATAATTTTCTCTCTCTTTAAAACCATGACAGATTAAAATTAACATCAACTGCCTGTCATCTTTGGATTCGATAAATTGATTCAAATTGCATATTCAACTTTGCATCCATAAAGATGAAAAATTAGCTTTATTTGTCACGTGTACATTGGAACACACAGTAAAATGCTTCGTTGGCGTCCCCGACCAGCATAGTCGGAGGATGTGCTGGGGGCAGCCCGCAAGGATCGCCATCCTAACATACCCACATTTTACTAACATTAATTCACACGTATTTGGAATGTGAGGGGAAATCTACGCACCCGGTCACGATGAGAACGTAAAAACTCCTTACATACAGTGTAGAATTGTAAACTCATTCAACAAAGACAGTCTCAGAACTGCTACAAACTGCGCAACGGGTCAGTGGAGGGTGTCACTGTTCAATAACCAGTGCCAGATGTCTTGAGACTGAAATTGTGTCCAAGTTGGTTCTGCCAGCAGGAGGCGCCGTGTGCAAGTCCTCAGTCTATGACTGTAAACCTCTGTTACGTCCGCCAGAATTTTGCCCCTTCCCTCTGTGGCAACGCTTATAAAAAGTGGGTGCACATAAATGCTGGTGTCCTGCTGACTCTCAACGTGTGGCAGTGAAGTTCTGTAAAACAATGCAACTTAATTAACCAATGCACAATAAGCTGCGAATTGCAATGGTGGTTAAATTATTGCCTTCAAAATCAGAGTGCTCAGTCGTCAGGATCGTACAAGGGGATTAGCTGTGGAATTTAAATTTGAGTTATTCTACAAAAAAATTGATTAAGTGTAACCCAGAAGCCACCAGATTATCACACAAGTCCATCTAGCTCTGAAAGGTCTATGATGTGGTCAATCAATAAATGCCATTACTGCCAATAAGTTGTACATGCGTTAGAACATAGAATAATACAGTACAGCACTGGACAGCTCATTCACCCCACAATGTTGTACTATCTTGATGTCAATTTATACGAAATGTCATTCTCCTGTGTATCACCCATTTCTCTCACTCCCCCTCATATTCATTTGTCTATCCAAAAGGCTTTCAAACTCCACCAGCCTTCCTGATTCTACCACTGCCCCTGGTAACTCATTCCAGGGACTTACCACTCCCTGTGTGTAACTAAAAAAACCTTGCCTCTAATTTCACCTTTAAATTCACCCCCCCCGACCCAGCTTTAAAAGTGTGACTTCTGCTGTTGATATTTCTACCCTGTGGAAACGATTCTGTCTTAACCCATCTGTGTCTCATAATTTTGCAGATCTCTATCACATCTCCACCCAGTTGCTCTACGGGGAACAACCCAAGTTTGTCCAACCTGTGCTTACAGGTTATGCCCTCTAAACCAGGCAGCATCCTGGTAAACCTCTTATGTGCCATCTGCTTAAGGGAAAAAGCTGATTGTTTTCTATGAGGTACTAACTGACCTCAGGACACATTAGTGTTGAATAACGCCATAAGATATAGGAACAGAATTAGTCCATTTGGCCCATCGAGTCTGCTCCACCATTTCATCATGGCTGATCCATTTCCCTCTCGACCCCAGTCTCCTGCTTTCTCCCAGTAACCCTTCATGCCATGACTAATCAGGAATCTGTCAACCTCTGCCTTAAGTATACTCAATGACTTTGCCTCCACAGTCATCTGTGGCAATGAATTCTACAGTTTCACCACACTCTGGCTAAAGAAGTTCCTCCAAATCTCCATTCTAAAAGGATGCCCCTCTATTCTGAGCCTTTGTCCTCTGGTCTTAGGCTCTCCCACCATAGGAAACATCCTCTCCACATCCACTCTACCAAGGCCTTTCATTATTCGATAGGTTTCACTGAGGTTACTTCTGATTGGTCAAATAAAGTCAAAGACTAGCCATACAGATGTCCAGGTCTGTTCAGTTCTTCAATAGCTGAAGCTTTATCTCATTACCATAAGCCCATTCCCTCCTCATATCACCTGATCTCTTTATAAAATCATGAGGGGTATAGAAAGGTGAATGGTTGCAGTCTTTTTCCCAGGGTAAACTCTAGGGTATAGATTTAACGAGAGAGGGGAAAGATTTAAAGGGGATTTGAGGGGCAACATCTTCATGCAGAGGGTGGTAGGTATAAGGAATAAACTGCCTGATGAGAAATGAGGACGGTTAAAAGATATTTGGACAGGTAATGGGTAGGAAAGGTTTAGTGGGCTATGGATCAAATGCAGGCAAACACTAGGCATCAGTTAGAACAAAGTAATTGTGCATTGTGGCATGTTTCCATGCTGTAAAACTCTGTGACTAAAATCTACTGACTTGCGTGGATATATTCTGTGACATTGTGCGCTTATTCATCCGCAGCTTCAGTCATCTCTGAGTGAAGAAACTTCTCCTCATCTCAGCCCTAAGTCTCGTCTCCCACACTCTGACACTGTGAGACCTCGTTTCCCAGCTAAACGAAGTATCCTCCCTGCCTCCAGTTGGTTCTGTCCTGTCAGGGTTTCAGTTGGAGATGGGCAGCACAGTAATGGAGCTGTTCGGTCTTGACCTTGGGTGGAGTATGGAGAATTTGCATGCTCAATTTTTGGCTGTGTGAGTTTTCCCCCAGGTGTAACAGAATTATGGTCTCATAGAGTTATACAGTTTGACCCTTCAGCATACCAAGCATACTGACCATCAAACATCCACTTACAATAATTTCATTTTATTCTCTGCACATCCCTATCAACTCCATTCCTCTCCAATTCTACCTCTCACCCATACATTGAGAGAAATTTACAGTGGCTAATTAACTCACTGACCCCCATGCCTTTGGGAAGTGGGAGGAAGCAGGAGCACCTGGGCCAATCTCAAGCTTGCATTCCCCTGGGTACTTTGGTGAAATAACCTATAAACCTCCTGCTCCGACTGTTACAGGCTCTGTATCTGAGGGCTCCGTGATGTTAACCCAGCTCCGTGTTGAACTGAGGCTGAGGCTGTGGCCTGCTCCATCTGCTACAGGCTTCGTGTCTATGGACTCACTTTTCCTCTGAATGCTATTTGCTTACTTTTATTGTTTGCACATTTTTCTCTCTCTCTGCACATCGGGTGTTTGACAGTCTTTTTTTTAATGGGTTCTTTTGGGTTTCTTTGTTTTGTGGCTGCCTGTCAGGAGATGAATCTCACGGTTGTACAATGTATACATACTTTGATAATAAATGTACTTTGAACTCCGAATTTGAAATTTGAAATCTTTGACAACACGCACAGAATGCTGGAGGAACTCAGCAGGCCAGGCAGCATCTATGGAAAACACAGAAATATAGAAAACCTACAGCACAATACAGGCCCTTCGGCCCACAAAGCTGTGCTGAACGTGTACTTACTTAGAAATTACCTAGGGTTACCCATAGCCCTCTATTTTTCTAAGCTCCATGTACCTATCCAATAGTCTCTTAAAAGACCCTATCGTATCCGCCTCCACCACCATTGCCGGCAGCCCATTCCACGCACTCACCATTCTCTGTGTAAAAAACTTACCCCTGACATCCCCTCTGTACCTTCTTCCAAGCACCTTAAAACTGTGCCCTCTCGTGTTAGCCATTTCAGCCCTGGGAAAAGCCTATGACTATCCACCCAATCAATGTCTTTGATCATCTTATACACCTCTATCAGGTCACCTCTCATCCTCTGTCGCTCCAAGGAGAAAAGCTCATGTTCACTCAACCTGTTCTCAAAAGGCATGCTCCCCAATCCAAGCAATGTCCTTGTAAATTTCTTCTGCACCCTTTCTGTAGTTTCCACGTCCTTCCTGTAGTGAGGCAACCAGAACTGAGCACAGTACTCCAAGTGGGGTCTGACCAGGGTCCTATATAGCAGCAACATTACCTCTTGGCTCTTCAACTCAATCCCACGGTTGATGAAGGCCAATGCACCGTATGCTTTCTTAACCACACAGTCAACCTGCGCAGCAGCTTTGAGTGTCCTATGGACTCGGACCCCAAGATCCCTCTGATCCTCCACACTGCCAAGAGTCTTACCAGTAATACTATATTCTGCCATTATATTTCACCTACCAAAATGAACCACCTCACACTTATCCGGGTTGAAACCGTCTGTCACTTCTCAGCCCAGTTTTGCATCCTATCAATGTCTTGCTGTAACCTCTGACAGCCCTCCACACTATTCACAACACCCCCCAACCTTTGCTTCATCAGCAAATTTACTAAACCATCCCTCCACTTCCTCATCCAGGTCACTTATAAAAATCACAAAGAGAAGGGATCCCAGAACAGATCCATGAGGCACACCACTGGTCCCTGACCACCCTGCCTCCTTACTTTCTCAATAAGCCTTGCGTGGGGAACCTTATCAAATGCCTTGCTGAAATCCATATACACTACATCTACTGCTCTACCTTCATCAATGTGGTTAGTCACATCCTTAAGAAGTATGTTAGACACTTCGGGCTGAAACCCTTCAGTAGGACCGGAGAAAAAAGAGCTAGGGGGTGGATTTAAAAGGTGGGGAGAGGGAAGAGAGAAAGACAAGGTGATAGGTGAAACCTGAAGGGGAAGGGATGAAGTAAAGTGCTGGGAAGTTGATTGGTGAAAGAGACAGAAGGCCATGGAAGAAAGCAAAGGGGGAGGAGCACCAGCGGAGGTGATGGGTGGGCAAGGAGATGAGGTGAGAGAGGGAAAAGGGGATGGGAAATCTTTGGGATGTGGGGGAAATCAGGGCACCCAGAGGAAAGCCACACAGTCAGAGGGAGAATGAACAAACTCCACACAGACGGCACCTGAGGTCAGGATCGAACTCAGGTTGCTGGAGCTGTGAGAAGTAGCTTTACCTGCCGTGCCACCAAACCCTGCTGCTCCCATACCCCTACGTCTGCTGTAATTGCTCCAATTGTATGAGTGTGTGGTAGAGTCTAAGGAAAACTTGTGGGGATGTGGGAAGAATAGGCTGGAGGGAAAATTTTCTGGGACAACGGAATTGTTCTGGGAGCTGGCGTGACCTGATGGGCCAAGTCGTCTTCCTCTGAACAATTACCCTTCCAACAAATCTTCCCCACTCACAGGGGAACAAATTTTTCATCTACGTATAACTGAAATCTTTCATCCAGATAACCATTCCAATCAATATTTTGGTATAAATATCAAATACTAAAAAGGAGCATGCACTTAAGGTGAAGGGCGGAACATTTAAAAGAGATCGGTGAAGCAAAATGTTTACATGCAAAAAGTGATGTGCTGGAATGCACTGCCTGGGGAGGTGGTGGAAGCAAATATTAGAGCAATGTTCAAACAGCATTTAGACAGCCACAGGAGAAGGCTAGAGAATGGAGGGTTGTGGATCATGCATTTTCTCTATAACTATTACGCTATATTCTGCATTCTGTTACTGTACTTTCCTTGTACTCCTTCAATGTACTGAGGTGATGAAATAATCAGTATAGAGGCAGGCAAAGCTAAGTTTTTCACGGCACCTTGGTATAGGTTGAAAGGTCTGATCATGAGCTGTACTGTTCTATGTTCTATATTCCAACCAATTGGTAACGCATGCTCACACCGTCTTAATTCTTCTTGTACTATTGGCGATAAGGACTGTGTGAAGGAGTTTAAACGCAAACAACAGGAATTCTGCAGATGCTGGAAATTCAAGCAACACACATCAAAGTTGCTGGTGAACGCAGCAGGCCAAGCAGCATCTATAGGAAGAGGCGCAGTCGACGTTTCAGGCCAAGACCCTTCGTCAGGACTAACTGAAGGAAGAGTGAGTAAGGGATTTGAAAGTTGGAGGGGAAGGGGGAGATCCAAAATGATAGGAGAAGACAGGAGGGGGAGGGATAGAGCCGAGAGCTGGACAGGTGATAGGCAAAAGGGGATACGAGAGGATCATGGGACAGGAGGTCCGGGAAGAAAGACGGGGCGGCGGGGGGGGTGACCCAGAGGATGGGCAAGAGGTATATTCAGAGGGACAGAGGGAGAAAAAGGAGAGTGAGAGAAAGAATGTGTGCATAAAAATGAGTAACAGATGGGGTACGAGGGGGAGGTGGGGCCTAGCGGAAGTTAGAGAAGTCAATGTTCATGCCATCAGGTTGGAGGCTACCCAGACGGAATATAAGGTGTTGTTCCTCCAACCTGAGTGTGGCTTCATCTTTACAGTAGAGGAGGCCGTGGATAGACATGTCAGAATGGGAATGGGATGTGGAATTAAAATGTGTGGCCACTGGGAGATCCTGCTTTCTCTGGCGGACAGAGCGTAGATGTTCAGCAAAGCGGTCTCCCAGTCTGCGTCGGGTCTCACCAATATATAAAAGGCCACATCGGGAGCACCGGACGCAGTACACCAGCAACTTTGATGTGTGTTGTGTGAAGGAGTTGTTGGGGAATTGGTAATCAATGCATGTTCTAACACTGCTCTCATGCTTAACCTATCATTCCCCACAAGGAAACAAATCTCAGGGTTGTATATGGTGGCATATACGTACTTGCATGATAACATTTGCTTTGAACTTTGGAAATTAAATGTCAAAGAGCACTTTGGCTCTAGTGACCACAATTCTATTAGTTTTAAGGTATTGGTTGAAAAGGATAGGGCATATCCACAGGTTAGGGTCCTCAGCTGGAGCAGGGTTAATACTGAGGGAATTAGACGGGATCGAGCAGGAGTCCGTTGGGTGAGGCTGTGTAAAGTGAAAGGTACCAACTGGGTGACTGGGAGGCTTTTAAGAGCGTGATATCAAAAAGTCTAAAGTTCCTGTTAGAGAGAAGGGTAAACCTGGCATGTTTAGCGAGTGACAAAAGATGGGCTCTGGTCAGGAAAATGAAGAAAGCATCCAATGGGTGTAAGAGGTTGGGGATAAGTGAATCCATTGATAAATGATTAAGAATACACTTAAGAGGAACATCAGGAATGCAAAGAGAGGGTATGAGATGAGATGAGCAGGTAACACAGAAGAAAATCCAAGACGTTCTATAGCAGTATTAAAAGGGCGACTAGAGAGAGAAATGCTGCCCTTAGGGGTGAGCACGGGTGAAGCTCCCAAAGACCGGCAGGTGGCTAATGCCATTTTGTTTTTAAGAAGAAGGAGGGAATTCTGATGGACAGCATCTACCAGAGACTGATAAGAAGGAGGAAGTGTGGTTTTGTGCATGGAAATTCAAGTGTGCCAAATCTTTGAGATTTTTGAAGAGGTATCAAGAAAAAATAGAAAAGATGTAAGGTGGCATATGTTATTGATTTGGACTTGAGCAAGTCCATCGGCATCGTACCCCATGGTAGAGTTGTTTGGAATCCAGTCAGACCTAGTAAGGGGGATCCAAAGTTGATTCAGAGGTAGGAAGCGGAGGACATTGGTTCCTGATTGTTTCCTAGAATGGAGACCAGCATAGTGATGTGTCAAAGGGATCAGTGTTGGGGCCCTTATTATTCATTATCTACAGTATGAACTGTAAATGATTTGATATGAATACACAAGGTTTTATCAGTACATCTGTGGAGGACACAAAATTAGAAGGTGTTGTTTGTAGTAAAGAAGGCTTCTGAAGATTACAGTGGGATTTTGATCAGTTAGGGAAGTGGTCCAAGATGTGACAAAAAGATTTCAATACAGATAAGTATGAGGTCAAAGCAGCACCAGTGTAGGAGATATGTTATGAAAGGTAAGAATATAATGGATACAAGTGTGCAATTGCATAGTTCAAATAACGTGGCCTTACAAAATGATGAGAAAGTCATTTAACACCCTGGCTTTCAGCAGTCAGGACACTGAGTATAAGAGTTGGAACATTATGTTGCTTTTTATAAGTTGCTGGGAAGGCGGCACTTGGATTACTATGTACAGGTCTTCCTGTGTAGGAAAGATGTGGTTAAACTGGAAAGAGTGCAGAAAGTAATTATGAGGATGTTGCCAGGACTAGAATATCTGAATTATAAAGAGAGTTTAGGCTCGGTCTTTATTCCTTGGAACATGGGAGAATGAAGGGTGATCATATTGAAGTGTTTAAAATTATGAAAGGCATAGATAGGGTGGATGTAACAGTCTTTTCTTAAGGGTAGGAAAGTCCAAAACGAGGGGGCATGATTCAGGGTGAGAGGGGAAAGATTTAAAAGGGACTTGAGGGGCAACCTCTTCTCACAGAGGGTTGTGAGTATATGAAGTGAGCTGCCAGTGGAAGTGGTTAAGGCAGACGCAATAGCATTTTTTAAGGAACACTTAGATAGGTACATGGAGGGACAGTGTCTGGAGGGATATAGGCCAAGTGCAGGAAATTGAGGCTAATTGGGGGGCTCCATGCTCAGCATGGGATGATTGGGCTGAAAGGCCTGTATTTGTGTAGTATTGCTCTGATAGCTTGACACTGCACACAGTGATTTTCCCAGTGTCTGCTGATAGATACTGCTGGTCCATCCACACACAGTCTTTGCCATTATGTAGGTGCCAGCCAGTTCTGCACCCATGCATTCTGACAGCCATGAGCACGAGGAGTGGCAGGTCGATCCACGTTATTATTCTTTGCTTCATTGATTTTGCATGATCCAGCACACCAGGAGAACTTTTTGTTCCTTCTCAGATCATACTTTCATCTTAGTAGCCTTCATCTGAATTGGTGGCTGCGTTTCAAACCCAGTTTGCTCCTTGTAAAGTGGATGTGTTAACGCTTGTTATGATTGCACCTTGTTGAGGCCGGAGGAAAGTCAAAAACTTAAATACTGACCAGTAATTTTTACAATGTAAGAGCATTTTTTAATCATTCAAGGAGCTCGAATGTAGGGGCAACACGGAAATGATTGCTTTTATTGATTAGTCAATCTCTGTGAACCTGTGACACCCAGAAACAGGCTGTTTGGCCCATTGAGTTCGTGCTGACCATCAACCATCTGTTTACACTAATTTTGCATTAATCCTTTTATTTTCCCACATCCTCCAACTAGATTCTACCACTCACCTACATTCTGGAGATCAAATGAAAGCACCCAGAGCAAACCCATGCGGTCACAGGGAGAACCTGCAAACTTCACACTGACGGCATCCAAGATCAGGACTGAACCCAGGTCTCTGAAGCAGTGAGACAAATGCCCTCTCAGCAGTGCCATAGTGCCACCTGCTATTGGCAAGACAATTATTTATAATTAGTCTTTAATTGCCTTCGCAACTTAAATGAGGCAGTCAGGAATCATTGCTATTGGCCAGAAAGAACTACAATCTAAAAACCAGTGAACTGGAATCTGGCAAGGGTGGTGGAAAGAGAAAAGTCTTTGTTCTTGCCATGTGGTTGCAGGAATGGAGGTGGCCATTTTGTGAGACTGTCCTTGCAGTCGCCATTTTGTGAACTGTTTGGTGAACTGATTCTTGCTTCAGGCTAAACCTGAGACACTTAGCTCTCCTAACCTTAAATAAAAGCAGAAAATGCTGGAAGTACTCAGCATCTGCAGAAGGAAAAACAATTAGTATTTGATTTGGGGACTCTTTCCAAAGATGCTGCCAGGCTGGCAAGCTGGTTGCAGCATTTTCTTTCATATCTCTAGCATCTGTGGAGTTTGTTTTAAAATACTGACTTGGTATAATTGGTATATGACTTTAGAAAGGTTATTTAAGGTTAATAGGGTTAGACATATTTGTGAATGAGATGGCTTTAATGACAATCGCATGGTTTCTGGTGTAAAATTTAAAATGGGCCCAAACCTAGCCAGTAGAAATCATCTTTTTTCTCTAAAACAACTCCACTCATACAATTGGGTCCTGTCAACTCCACCAATAGTGACATGGTGTCATGGCAACATTTCCCTCAATGTCAGCAAACCAAAAGAGCTGGTCATTGACCTCAGGAAAGGGCAGTGCACGTACATCAGTGGTGCTGAGGCTGAGAGGGATGAGCGCTTCAAGTTCCTAGGAGTGAACATCACCAATAGACACCATGGACAGGAAAGCACATCAACTTCTCCAGGACGAGAAAGAAATTTAGCATGTCCACTTTGGCCCTCACAAATTTTTATTGCTGCTCTATAGAAATGATCCTATCCGGATGCATCTCGGCTTGGTGTGGCAACTACTCTGCCAGGGTCTTATGAAACTGCAGAGAGTTATGGACACAACTCAGCACATCAAGGAAACCAGCCTCCCCTCTGTGGACTCTGCCTACACTTCTAGATGCCTTGGCAAATAAACCAACATAATCAAAGACCCCACCCACACAGGACATTTTATTTCTCCCCCTTCCCTCTAGGCAGAAGATACAAAAGCCTGAAAGCACATATATCACTAAGCTCAAAGACAGCTTCTCTCCTTCTGATCTCTTGCAATTCCTTGATTTTATAATCTACCTTATCACCGCCTTGGCACTTCATTTCCATTCATGGTCCCGAATAGTTTTTCCGGTTGAGACGACACTTTGCTTGTGAACCCATTGGTGTCATCTGTTGTATTTGGTGCTCCCGATGTGGCCTGACGCAGATTGGGGGACTGCTTCACTAAACACCTCCGCTCTGTCTGCCGCAAAATGCAAGATTGCCCGGTGGCCACCCATTTTGAATCTACTTCTCATTTCCATACCATGGCTTCCTCTACTGGCACAACAGAGCCACTCTCAGGTTGGAGGAGCAACACCTCATATTCCGTCTGGGTAGCTTCCAACTTAATGGCATGAACATTGAGTTCTCTAACTTCTGGCAATTATTCTCCAATCCCCCTCCCTCCCAACTCTTTCCATTTCCCATTCTGGTCACCCTCTCATTCCTTTTCTTAGCGTCAACTATCCAGCACCTCCCTGTGGTTCTCCTCCTCCTATCCTTTGTTCCATGGCCCACTGTCCTCTTCCATTAGATTCCCTCTTCTTCAGCCTTTTACCTTTCTCACGATCACATCCTAGCTTCTTATATCATAGCCCCTCTCCTTCCCCCCACCTTTTTATATTGGCTTCTTCTCCCTTCCTTAGTCCTGGTTGAGGGTCTTGGCCCAAAATGTTGGCTGTTTATTCCTCTCTATGTGCTGCCTAACTTGCTGAGTTCCTCCAGCATTTTTAGTGTTGCTCAAAATTTCCAGCATCTTCAGAATTCCTTGTGTCTGTTCCACTGGTGTGTCTGCACTCTACTTCCTCTGTCACTGCAACACTCGATTCTACATTTTCTTAGTGCTTTCCTTTGTACTGCTTGATGAACTCAGATGATGAAATGATCTCCATGGATGGCAAGCAAACTGAAGTTTGTCTCTGTACCTCGATATATATAACAATAGTACACCAATTTAATTTTGCAGTTTGATAGCTTTCACTGGTGTTTCTGCCCTCAGTTTCCTCACCCTTCCCTGTTGTGGTGGTCTTACCATCCACAACTAAGTCAAATGCCACTATTATCAATAACAACAGCAGATATAGATGTGCACTGAGGGCTAGATCTGTAGCATTCAAGACCAGAGATCCAGAATCTGAACTCAGGTTTCTGTGTCATGAGAGTATTGGAAAGTAAGATCGGCGGTAGGCCTCTTGGCCCCTCGGTCCTCTCCCACCATTCAGTATGACCATAGTTGATATGTCCAGGTCTTGTCTCTTTTTCTGTGACAGTTCCCAATCTTTCAAAAACATACCTACTTTTTCTTTAAATAGCTTCAATGACCCAACCTCCATAACCTTCTGGGATAGAGGATTCCAGAGATTCACCTCCCTCTGAGAAGAGGTTCCTACACACCTCAGTTTTTAATGAAGAACCATCTCATCTTGTAACTATGTCCCCTCATAGAGTTTCTATCACTGATGGAAATATCTTGACACCTACACTGTCACACCCCTCAGGATCTCATGTTTGTAAGGTCACCCCTCTTTCTTTCTTGCCAGAACATAACTGACTGTATTACACAAGGGTTGACAACTCTGCTCTATCTACTTCTGAAACTTCATCACATTAAATACTTCTACATGTCCCTTGATGACTGACCTCCAGCCAAAAGCTGTGCATTGCTAATAAGTCTCATTAACCCTTTCTCTCAGCATGGATGCAGCCTGACTTGCTGAGTTTGTAACAGTTGTGCTCCTGGGCCAGAAGGTCTTTCAGGGTTTGACATTCTGGCTATAAGGTGTTTTTTTTTTATCCCTGTCTGAGGAACCTATGACTAGGTGGTCACAATTTCAGAATAAGCAGAATGAAATGCTAGTTACCATTTTTCTTCAGTGTCCCATGGCTCTTGATTACCTTAATGGCCAGCAGTCTGTTGATCACTAAACAAACTCAGTCATCAGGCCACCATAGACCTCCAAGGCAACAAATTCCAAAGATTTAGCAGCGTCAGAGTGAAGACATTTCTCCACATCTTACTTTTAAATAGCCTACTGCTAACTCTGAGACTGTGAGCCCTGGTCTGAGATTGGTCAGCCAGGGGAAACACCCTTCCGGGACAGAATGACTGGGTGTCACAACAACAACCTTTCCTCAAGTTCCTAGGAGAAAACTTCACCAATAACCAACAATATAGATGCTACAGCCAAATAAAGCACCTCTACTTCCTCAGGAGGTTAAAAAAAAAATTGGCATATCCCCATTGACCCTCACCAGTTTCTATAGATGCACTGTAGAGAGTATCCAAGCTGTATACATCAGAGCTTGCTTCAGCTTTCTACAGCCATCCTCTCTTCTCCCCCCTTCCACTGGACAGAAGATACAAAGCACATACAATGCGCTCAAAGATTGTTTCTATCCAACTGTTTTAAGAGTACTGAATAGACCTCTGGCATGGGAAAATGAACTCTTGAACTCATATTCTACCTCGTCACTTTATTGTACATCTGTACTTCATTTTCACTCTGACTGTAACTCTTTATTCTACATCCTGCTGTTGTTTTCCCCTGCATTAACTTGACACACTGATGAGAGGAAATGATCAGCATGCAAAACAATGATCTTCACTGTACCTCGGTACACGTGACTATACTAAACCTATTTACCTATTTTCCCTGCAAGCACTATGCCAAGCCCTTTAAGAATGGTGTAAGTTTCAATAATACTTCCTTTCATTCTTTTAAACATAAAAGATGATCATTTCAGAGCATCCAGTCTTTCCTCCCATGCAAGTCCACCAGTCTAGGGAGCCTATGCTGTGCTCCCTCAAGTACACCCATCGATGCTCAACGTTGGACCATTGACACTCTTAACTGGAACAATGATGCTCAGTACCGGACCACTGATGGTCAATACTGAACCATTGATGCTTAATACCAGACCATGAATACTCAATACCAGATCACTGATGGTCAACACTGAACCATTGATGCCCAATACCAGACCATTAATGCTCAATACTAGAACATCAATGGGCAATACTGAACCATTGATGCCCAATACCAGACCATTGATGCTCAGTACTAGACCATCAATGGTCAATACTAAATTATTGATGCCTAATACCAGACCATTAATGCTCAGTACTAGACCATCAATGGTCAATACTGAACCATTGATGCCTAATACTAGACCATTGATGCTCAGTACTAGACCATTGATGCTCAGTATTAGACCATCAATAGTCAAGACTGAACCATTGATGCTTAATACCAGACCGTTGATACTCAGTACCGGATCACTGATGGTCAATACTGAACCATTGATGCCCAATACCAGACCATTGATGCTCAGTACTGGACCATCAATGATCAATACTAAATCATTGATACCTAATACCAGACCACTGATGTCAGTACAGGGCTACTGATGCTCATATTGGACTGATGATACACAATATTGAACCATTGATGCTTATGACAAAGGTCAGTGATGGTCAATGCTGAACAAATGATGCTCAACACAGAACCACTGAAGCTAATTACTGGACCCCTGATGCAATTCTGGATCATTGACGTCCAATGCTCAGTACAGTGGCCATTGATGCTTGTTACAGGTTACCTCCCCACATCGCTTTATGGGAGAGAGAGAGCATTGTGTTCCCAGACAACTGGCTGCAAGATAATTTGCCCTAATGCAAAGCTGTGTCATCTGCATACACATCAAGAAAAAGTGAGTTGAAGTAATGTTTATTTTTTCACATTAATTCCAGGGAAATGAATTTTATTCTGAATCTCAAATTTCTGGGTAGTGATTTGTGAACTCTGTAGGGTTAAAATTCTGTAGCATGAATGTCACAAAGTGGGGTGGGGTGTCACGTGTACTGGGATAATAAGTGCTCAGTATTTTGTCATTGATTCTCACTAATGGGCAATGAACTCTCACGAGGGTTGCTCAGTGATGGAGAATTCTTGTTCAATAGAAGGCCATTGACATTCATTATGGACCACATTTTTCAATATTAGACAACTGGTTATCAATACAGTATCAATCGTTGTTCGACCTGTCAAGCCTGTACTAGCTCCATTAAGAACAAGCCAGTTATACCACTCACCCATCCTTTATCACTATGCCATCAGATTTTGTGTCTTTTGCAGTTTTGGAAATTGTTATTTGTCCACCCAAGACAAAACAACACTCTAAGTAAGGGTCATTGATCATTCCTCCAGATCAATAGACGGACTTACAGTCAAATTTGATTCTCTGCCACAAAACTAACTTTCTGTCTATTTTGTTTTGGACTCTTTTATTCCATGGGTTTCCCCCTTGATGAAAAAGTCTGTAACGTGGTACCTTATCAAATGCTTTTGGAAGTCTATATATATCACATTAACCACTGTTCCCTCATCAACCTTCTTTGTCACTTCATCAAAGAACACATTAAGTGAGTTAAACATGATTTGTACTTAGTAAATCCATACTGGTTTTCTCTTATCAATTCACACTTAACCAATACACTACTAATTCTGTGCCAGATTATTGCTTGTAGAATTGCCCAATTCCCAAGCTTAAGTTGACAACCTGTGGTTATTAGATTTATCCCAGGAAGATTCTGGTACATCCAACGAATCTACTGATATCTGGAAGTTATTCTAACTCCCTTTCTTCCCCTATTGATTTCAGTAACCTAGGATTCTTCCTAATTTCATCAGACTAATTATCCATTAAACAGTATGTACCACTGTATTTTCCAATGCCTCCCCATTTTTTTTAACCTCATCCTATATCTCAATTATATCTTCCTTTCCTGACACTTGGCTAATACCTTGGATGTGCTTTCTACGTGAGTAGGTTTCCTTTCTGGTCTCTGATCACCTCTATTTTCTGGACAACACTTCTTTTTTCTGTTTATCTGCCAAGAGAAAAAGAAGACACCGTAGATGCTGGAATCCAGAACAAGCTGTGAATAGAATTCTCCATACTAGGGGGATTGATGCTTTATACAAATGCCATTAATGAATACTGATGGGATCTTTAATGTTTGACACAGGGAATGCTGATGAGTGTTGACGCTTAATGTAAGAACGATTGATACTCAGTACAGGAAACATTAATACCTGATAGAGGAACCAATAATAGGGAATCCATGGTTAACGTTGATGTAGCCACAGAATCAAGGTAAGGGGGAAGCACCATTTAAAACTGAAATCAGGAAAATTAATTCACTAGAAATACCATGAATCTTTGAAATTTTGTATTCAGATAGAATATGAAAGTTTACTCATTGATTGCTTCATAACTAAGATCAATAGATCAATGAAGATCAATCACTCTTTGAGCTTCTGTGGGATTTTGCAGTCCAAGGCCACCCCTCCCTGAGAGTGGCCACACAAGTAGAGGGAGTGCTAAAGAAGGCATGTGGCATGATTCATTACGAGGGACACAGAATATAAGTGCCAGGAAGTCATGATGCAGATGTATAAAACTTTAGTTAGGTCACATGTGTGCAGTCCTAATTATCCCATTATGTGAAGGATGTGGAAGCTTTAGAAAGGCTGCAGAGAAGATTTATCAGGATACTGCCTGGATTAGAGGGTGTTAGCTATAAAGAGAGGTTAGACATACAGTTTCCTCTGGAGCATTGGAGGCTGTGGGACAAGCTGACTGAAGTTTATAAAATAATGGAAGGGATAGATGGGATGGATAGTCAGAGTCTTTTTACCAAGGTAGAAGCGTCACACACAGGAGGACATTGCTTTAGTGTAAGAGGAGGAATGTTTAAAGGGGACATGAGGGCATTTTTTTTTTACACAGAGAGCGGTGGGTAACTGGGATAGGTTGCCAGAGGTGGTTGTGGAGGCAGATATGATCGTGGCATTCAGAGGCTTTTAGGTGAGCACAAGAATATGCAGGGACTGGAGGGATCTGGATCACATGCAGGCAGAAGGGATCAGTTTAATTTGGCATTCTGCCCAGCACAGACATTGTGGGCAGAAGGGTCTGTACTGTACTATATTCTAACGGATTTATGGATGGTAGAAAAGCAAGAAGTGAGAGGATAAGGAAGAGATGTGAGCTTGAGATCGAAAATCAGCCATAGCAGGAACAGGGAGGTGGGGTTGAATGGCTGATTGCATTTCTACTTCTGATGTTCTCATCTGCAACAATGTTCTCACTATAACAAACATTAATGGAAGTTCAAAACAGAAGTGGATGTGCAGTTGTAAAGGAGAGGGATTTGGGAGAAGAGTAGCTTTAATTCAAATGTCTTTCAAGAGCAAGCCCGTTCTCTGCCCTGAAACCTGTGTGTGAGTCAATGAGAAATGAAGGTAAAATGAACCCTCCAGACAACATCAATAAATGACTCTCAAAATAATGCCACCGTATCAGACCCAATAGAAATAAACATTTGTTAGAATAAATTTCCTTCATCATTTGTGGTAATTGGTGATTATATCTACTCCGACCTGTTATTCTGAAGAATCCATTAAGCCATGTCAGTCTGGATCAATGTTAATTTCATTTTGTTTCCACGCTGTCTCATCTTTCTTGGCTCCTAAATTTGCCAAGTCATGCTGGCGTGCAGTTTTACAAGCACCTGCTGACTTCAGAAAAGGCAATGACACATATCTTCATGTTCTGGATGGGCTCAGGAACTGTCCAGTTCTGAGATGGAGGACGGGGTTTGTCAAACATAGTTGGACAGCAGAGCTGAACGGTGTGGCAAGGGGGCTGCTCCGGGCAGGGATACCCACCTCCAGCAAGTTTGATCTTTACTCTGAGGTGCCAGAGGCTAAGGGGAGACCTGAAAGAAGCGTATAAAATTATAGGAACCATCTCAGTAAATAAATAAGTAAATACTTACCAGGGTTGAAATATTAATACTAAAGGGTATAAACTTAGGTAAGAGGGGGAAAATGTAAAGGAGGTGTGCAGAACAAATATTTTACACAGAGTGGAAGATGCCTAAAATGGGCTTCCAGGCACAGAAATAGTGTTCAAGGAATGAAAGGATATGGATCATGTGCAGGTAGAAGTGATTTAATTTAACTTGGTATCAATTATTTTAGTGAGCAGTATAATCAGGGCGGAGTGTGGGGAAGCATAAAAATGGGATTAATGTAGGATTAGTGTAAATATGTGCTTGTTTCTGTGCTGTACTGTAAAAAAAAGGAAATTGCCTTTTAAACTCACAGGGAGCATAGGACATCAACTTTTTTGCTGTTGATGTTTCTGTAGCAGGCAATTTCCTTTTTACGAGGTTGAGTTGCTAGCTTGATGCTCAACCCAGCACGGATGGAAAGCTTGCAAGGGGGCTGGCTGGGTTCAAACTGGGGGGCCTTCGCTCCGAAGTCCGGCGCTGATGCCACTATGCCACCAGCCAGCTATGTGCTGCACTGTTCGATGTTCTAATGTCTCACCTGCCTAGGCTTTGATGCCTGTGCCCTGGCTCCCACGAGCCTCGATCACAATTTGCCTTGGCTCTCACCGACCTATGCCACATTTTACTACATGGGATATGATGGAGAGGTGGCAGTTCAAACAACAGGTTAATCATTTAGGGAAACAACAGGAATTCTGCAGATGCTGGAAATTCAAGCAACACACATCAAAGTTGCTGGTGAACGCAGCAGGCCAGGCAGCATCTATAGGAAGAGGCGCAGTCGACGTTTCAGGCCGAGGCCCTTCGTCAGGACACCTTTTATTTAGGGATCTGCTTTCAAGCCCCATGTGTGATATCTCTGGATTTTAAAATAATATGAAATCTGGAGGACCATATAACTAGTCATGGTGTGATGAATACTCAGACTATTAAATGGTCATAAAAAATCACAAGATCATTAATATCCATCAAGGAACGAAACCTGCCATCTTTACCCGGTCTGCTATAGTTGTAACTCCATCCTTCCCGTACCGATCCTAGACGCATACTGTCTGTGAAAGGTGGCCTTCTCACTGCTGAGCAACATGGCCGTTAGCGGAGATAGCTGAGGAGCCGTTTGCATATGAGCCCAGTGAGGGGCCTTCATTGCCAGAGTGGCTGATTCTTCATTGCACTCTTGAGGGGCTCAGCAAGTCATAAGACCGTAAGATGTAGAAGCAGAATTAGGTCATTTGGCTCATCGAGTCTGCTCCACCATGGCTAATTATTTTCAGTACCATTCTCCTACCTTTGCTCCCTAACTATTAACAGCCAAACACTCTCTGCGCTTGTGCTGTCAGGCAGTATGGGAACAGGCCTTCAGCTCACCAAGTCTGTGCCAACTATCAAGCATCCTAGTATACTAACCCAGCATTAATTCCATTTTTAATCCTCCCCCACATTCACCCCAGGTTATATCACTCACGTACACACTAGGGACAATTTATACTTGCTAATTATCCTATCAACCTATATGTCTTTGGAACTTTGGAAGAAACTGGAACATCCAGGGGAAACCCATGTGGTCATGGGAAGAACGTTTGAACCCTATACAGGCATTACTCAAAGTTAGGGCTGAACTTGGTAGTGGAACTATCTCAGGCAGGCATGGCCAAGTTGGGCTGAAGGGCTTCCTTCCATGCTGGCTCTAAACCACATGGTCACTGGGAGAGCATACAAACTCCACATAGTCCACCTGAGACCAGGATCCAAACAGCTACACCACTAAGCTGGCCATCTCTGCTTGAAATGCATGGGACTAGCCTGACTAGTCCGGTCAGCCATAGGACCCTACCCATTCAATTGGCAGATGCAGAGAGCAACAGCAAGAAAACAGCAGAAGATGGCAAGAAAGAGAAAAGGAGATTTAGGAAAGAGATATGAAGGGGCTAATCGGACTTTCTTCACTAGGAACAACCAAGTGCTGATATTTTATAAGTTGAAGATTAATTGTAAGTTACATGAGAGTGCTGGTAGGAGGTTTGACCAGATGAAGGATCTCAAATTAATTGCATCATATTAGCATCAATCTGTCCTATTACAAGACCATGCAGGAAATTGGATATTGCTCCAGGAAGCAAATATGTGAAAAGACAAGGCAACCCCCTCACATAAGTGAAGGGAGGGCAAGCAAACATCAATAAAGTGTTTCATATTCCAACATGGAGCAGAGGTTATGTAACCTAATTGTGCAATACTACGCACAATTATGTCACGGAGTTCAATACTTTGTAGTTATTAACCAATATTGAAAATGCGGCTGTATGTACCCCTTTGTGCGTGCAGAATTAAGTGCACACCCACATTCATGCAGAGACATATACACACTCTCAGTCAAATAGGTTTACTTCATTTTTCTTATAAAAGCCAGCTCTCAATGGGAAAAAACTCAGAATGTAAGTTCACACAAACCATTACTGAATGTAGAATCGAGAATGTTACAACACAGAAACACCCCATTATCGTCCCATAATTGTTATGAATCAGAATCAGATTTACGGTGACTGACATATTAAACTTATTGTTTTGTGGCCTGCAAAGACATAAAATTACTATCAATTATAAAAATAACGAAGTAGTGCAAAAAAAGAATAAGGAGGTAGTGTTCAAAAGATCACAGACAGTTCAAAAATCTGATGGTGGAGAAGAAGAATCATTGAGCCTAGGTTTTCAGGCTCTGATACCCTCTCCCAGATGGTAAGCATGAGAAAAGGGTATGTCCCAGATAGTGAGGGTCCGTATTGATGAACATCACCTTCTTTGAGGCAACGTCTCTTAAAGGTGTCCTAGAGTGTTGTGCCTGTGAATGAGCTGGTGGATTTGAAGCTCTTGTTTGTTGAGACGGAAGTTATGGGTTCAAGTCTCACTCCTGGGACTCAATGTTATCAAAAGAGCTGATCACTTTAGGAAGGATGGCGGAACACACAATCCTTTCAACTTCAGTGATGCTGAGATGGCGTAGCTGATAACAAGTTAATTGGTGCAAACATCACCAACACCCTGTCCTAGTACAACCATGGCCAAGGACTAACACCAGCACCTCTACTTCCTCAGGAGGCTAAAGTCACTGCTTTTCCCTTGTACCACTTCTTTTACTGTGGTGATGAAATGATCTGTATGAATGGCACACAAAACTTTTATTTTACTGTGCCTTCGTACATGTGACAATAATAAAACAATTACCAATTAATGCATAATCCAGATTGGTGTTCAAATGGGGGACTGAGAGAGCACTGTCCTGTCTCAGATGCATTTATTGGCCATCCCTAAATGAGAAGGCAATGAAGAAGTAACGACATACTGGACTGCGTATAACACAGCACAACAATGGCAGATGTTGTTCCCTGAAGAACATTCGTGTTTCAAATGGCTGGTGTCATAGACAGTAAAAGGGGGTATCAAGTATTGTAGCAGGGTCTTGTTCAGCTGGGTAGGTGGGCTGAGGAGTGGTGTCATTCAGATGCGTGGAATGTTGCACTTTGAAATGATAAATGAAGGACTTCAATATTGAATCAAAGAGTCCTGGGGGGTGTACAGAGAGACCTTGGAGTACAGGTGCATAGTTCCCTTAAAGTGGAATCACAGATAGATAGGGTGGAGAGGAAGGCCTTAGGCTCTCAGTTAGGGCTTTAAATATAGAAGTTGGAAGGTCATGTTCTGATTATACAAGAAGCTAGTGAAGCCACATTTGGGGCATTATGTTCAGTTTTGGACACTCTGTTATAAAGAGGATGGGATTAAAATAGAAAGGGTGCATAAAGGATTTACAAGGGTGCCAGGACTCGAGGAACTAAGCCATAGGGAGAAGTCAGACAGGCTGAGAATAGGAGACTAAGGACTGACCTCATAGAGGTATAGAGTGGCATTGATAGGGTGTGTGGTCTTTTTTTCCAGGGTTGGGCAATCAAAAACTAGAGGGCATGGCTTTAAGTTTAGAACTGAAAAGTTTAATAAGAGCCTGAGTGTCAAATTTTGATATGCAATGGTTGGAAGCACACGTAAGAGGTTGAGGCAGATACATTAAATACTTTTAAGAAGTATGTAGACAGATATATGGATAATAAGAACTTAGAGGGATGTGGTCCAAATGCTGGAGAATGGATTAGTTTGAATATACATATTGGTCGGCATGAAGGCCAAATAGCCTTCCCTTGTGTTGTATAACGCATAATTCTATGACTTCAGATGGGTGTTGATAACATTTTTTTTTCTTTTCATAATCACTAAAACTGAGCTTAGATTTTTTGGTTAGTATCTAGATTTATTTAATTATCTGTATTTAAAATTCCCAGGTGTCATGCTAGGATTTAAGCTTGTGTTTAGACTATAAGAGTATTAGATATCGGAGCAGAATTAGGCCATTAAGTCTCCTGCACCATTCAATCATGGCCGATTTCATTTTCATCTCCATTCTCCAGCCTTTCCTCTGTAACCCCCTCATCAAACAAGGACCTATCTATCTTTGCATTAAAACCCCCAGTGACTTGGTCTCCGCAGCCCTCCACAGATTCACCACTCTCTAGCTGAAGAATTTCCTCCTCATCTCAGTTTCTAAAGGACGTTCCTTTATTCTGAGGCTGAGTCGTCAGATCATTGATCCTTCCACTAATGGAAACTTTCTCTCCACATTTCTGGTGCAGTGACTGATTTGCCCACCTGGTAGCCCATTCATTCTCAAGATCAAGAGGTTTCTGACTAACAACCACAGTTACCCTGTATAATTGGTTCTGAGCTGAGTCATAGAATCATACAATTAAGGAACAGGCCCTTTGTCCCACTGAGTCCTTGCTCATTACTCACACATTTACAGCAATCCCATTTTATGGTCTTATAGTCTTTATTCTCTTACATGCCCATCAACTTCTGCCCTCACTAGCATATCAGGAGCAATCTGCAGCGGTCAATTACTCGACCAGTCTGCACACATTCAGAAACCAGAGCACCTAGGGGAAAACTCCACACCGACAGCAGTGGAGGTTGGGATTGAACCTGGGTCTCTGGTGCTGAGAGGCTTCAGCTCTTCCCACTGCAACACTGTGCTGTCCCCATCCCGAGCACTCTGCTGAGTCATCTACATTGGTGGGTCTGGAGTCACATATCAACAAAGACCGCTTCCTTCCACAGGAAGAAATTAGTGAGCTAGATGGGTTTTTAATGATAATCCAATAGTTTCATTGCTTATGCCAAATGATCTTTTCATTTAATTTCTTGAATTTAACTTCCTCAGCAACCATGGTGTGATTCTCTTGTTTCTGCTTGATAAGTCCACTCTGCAAGATACTGGTTCAATAAGTTAACCCCTATATTGTTTTCATTGCGGATTTCCAACATCTATGGTTTTAGATTTTCGTTTTGCATTAATTGACCCTTTTGAACGATCTTGACCCACTTGATTGGGATCTTTTCCAATGGCCTAGACATTCATTCTCTGGGGCACAGTGTATATGCCCGCAGTTACTCGCCCAGGCTGCTCAAACAGCAGCTCCCAAGTATGCCATCTCTACCACCCTCTATGTCAATCACGATGAATTGCTTTGAGGGGTTGGTTTTAGTAGAATTTAACCCCTGCCTTAGAGTTGATCTGGATCAGCTCCAGTTCGCCTACTGTCACAAAAGAGAAAGAACAGATGCAATTTCTCTGGTTTTTAAGCTCTGCTGTAGACCATTTAGACAACAGGAACTCACGTCAGTTTGCAGTTCGTTGACTATAGCTTGGCATTCAACACCATCATCCCAACCAAACTCATCATCATGTTTCTGTACCTTCCTCTGTATCTGCATCCCGAGTTTGCTCATTGGCTGACCACAGTCAATGAAGATTGGTAACAATATCTGCTCCTGGATGAGCATCACACAGGTGCATCTTAATCTCCTGCTCTACTCCTTACACACACTTGACTATGACTCCAGTGCCATATCAAGTCCACTGAGGACACCAGTGCTTTCCGATGAACCACAGGTGGTGATGAGTCAGCGTACAGGAGGGGCAAGATAGGGCACCAGGTTGAGTGGTGCCCAGTAACAACTTATTTTCATGGAAGGTTAATGAGATTCAGCTTGTCACCAGTCTACCAACCTTTTACAGATATGCTGTCAAAAATATTCTGAGTGACTACACCATGACCTGGAGCAGCAATTTGATTGTGCAGGAACATAAAAATTCTGCAGAAACTAGGGTACTCTGCCCTATGCCTCACAGACACTTCTGGCCCACCATCGGTACTACCTACAGGTGGTACTGTCTCAAGAAGGCACTGTCTTTCTTGGGGCAGTGACGAATGACCAATAGTGATGTCTTGTAGACAGTGCACAAAACTTCCAGATATTCCAGCAGTTATACTTCTCCTGAAATGTGATCGCTGCAGTCTGCAGCCTGTAACTTCCCTTTTAAAGATGTACCTTTCAACTGACCAAATGTTCTGTGGTCTCCTGAGTGATTCGGCGAACTAGACCCCCGAGAGTGCAGGTATGGCCGCGGCGGCCATTGCCGGGCCTGCGTGTTGCGTTGAAGCCTCATGGCGGAAGATGAACCCAGGGTTGGCCCTATTACTCCACAATGATTAAAGCGTGGCGCAAGATTAAAATCATCAAGGACGAGAGCAGAAAATGAACAGGTGTTCAGCGCCACCTACCTGTGTTTGACCAGTCTCCCCTCTTCTCGTTACTACTGTCGAGTGGGAGGAGCGGGAGTCTTGGTTCCCACACTGCCAGGTTTGGGAGCAGCGGCTGCCCTGCAGCCGTCGGGCTCCTGGACTAGCTCAGCACTGAACGGGCTCCGCAGACGTGGACTCACTTTTGGGACTCCGCAGTTCACATTCCATGTGTTTCTGTTTACTTTCAGTTCACTCTTCCGTAAGGTTTACTTGCTTCAGCGCTGAACTGACTCTGCAGTTAATAGCCTGCGACCATCAGCACTTTGCCTCAGCGCTGAACCGGCCCTGTGGCTGTGATTTCACTGCCGGGGACCTTGTGGTTCATGTTCTGTGTGTCATTTGTTTATTTTTTTACTGTTTGCACGATTTGTTCTGCATATTGGGTGTTTGACGGTCTTTGTTGTGTGAGGATTTTCAATGGGTTCTGTAGGGTCTCTGTTTTGTGGCTGCCTGCAAGAAAACAAATCTCAAGGTTGTACACAGTATACATACATTGATAATAAATGTACTTTGAACATCTGTTATCAAGTGGGCCATGTCATCTTCTCGCAGGTTCTTGAACCAAACTGCGTAACTGTAATCACTAACCTCAGTACACCAACAACACGACCACTTTGACCCCTTTTGTACTACGATGGACAGTGCTCTGTTTTATTCTATTTGTGTTCTTTCTTGTATAAACCTTGTTGTTCGTTAATGCGCTTATGGTGAATATTGTGTATATAATGCTATTGGCCTGTGATACAGCCGCAAGTCCGTTTTTCATTGCACCTGTATTTGTGTATATGATAACCAACTCAACTCAGCTTGGACTTTAACTATTTGCCCTACTTACCACCCACCTCCTTGCACATTCTGTACCTCTTTGACTCAGGGCAGACCAGTTACCTCAAACACCAGTACTATCCCGGTGGAGTTAGCTCATTCTCCTTCTGACCGCAAAGGCTTCCTCCTGCATCCCAGATATGTGCGGGTCAGTAGGTTAATTGTTCGCTGTAAGTTGCCCCTCGATTGTGGGAGGGGAGTTGATGAGAGTACGGGGGGGATGGCTTATAGAAGCGGGATTACTCTGTGAGTCAGAATTGATACAAGGGTAGAATGCCCTCTTTCTAAGGCATATGGACTCAATTGTGAGGTAATATGAAAGAAGAGGTTTGGCAGGATGCTGCCTGGATTAGAGGACGTGTGCTACAGCGAGGGAGCAAACAAACTTGGGTTGTTTTCTCTAGAGTGGTGGAGGCTGAGAGAGGATTTGATACAGGTTTATAAGATTATGGGAGCCATACATGGAGTAGACAGACAATATCTTTTTCCCAGGGTTGAAATGTCTCATACCAGAGGGCATGCATTTAAGACAAGAGGGGGTAATTTCAAAGGAGAGTTGAGGGGCAAATTTTTACACTGAGTGGTGGGTGCATGAAATGCACTACCTGGGGTGGTGGTAGAGGCAGATACACTAGGGACTTCTAGCAGACATTTAGAGAGGCACATGAATGTGAGGACAATGGAAGGATATGGGCATTGTGCTGGCAGAAGAGATTAGTTTAGATGGCCATGTGATTACTAATTTAATTGGCTCAGCTCAACTGTGGGCCGAAGGGCCTGAATGGTGCTGTACTTTTTATGTTTTATGTTCTCTTATCTACATAATTGCTCGATAGGACATTGAAATAAAGAGGGAGGAAGAATTGTCCTTCCTGCAGCCAAGGGAGAAGGGCTACAGTAAGTAAAGAAGAACAAACCCGCAGTAGCAAGCCCCCAGGCCGATCTCCACTGAGGAGAGACTGAAATAAACCTGGAAGTTCCCGAGGTCACTGAGAGTTTAGAACACTGACATTACGAAGTCTTTTTAAATTGAGCTCTGTGCTCCGCGAATGCTTGATAGAGTCATTGATAAGATTGTGTGTGACATCTCCCATCTGGTGCACCTAATGCAGGCAGCTGTCAAATTAAAGCATACACCTGTGCAGTGGTGAGACTGATAGGCATCACAGACACCGACGCTTCGACTGCACAGCCTGTTCTCCATTTGAGGGTGACGACTGCCTTCCCTTGCTCTTTGTCTCTCCGTTCTGCCCTCTCCCCTCATAATCTCTCGGCTTTTCATTCTGGCTCCCAAATGGGAGAGTGCAGCGACGCAGCTGGTAGACAGGGCCACTGCCTCACAGCTCTGATGTCCCAGGTTCGATCCTGACCTTGGCCACTCCCGGCGTGGAGTTTTCACGTCCTCACTGTGGCCGCCTGTGATTTCCCTGGGTTATTCCGGTTTCCTCCCATATCCCAAAGACTTCCAGTTGGTAGGTTATTTACTCCTGGTGCATAAGTGAGGGGTATAATTTGGGGGGAGATCATAGGAAAGTACAGTGGGTTAGGATACAATAAGTGCAATGGGATGGTTGATGGTTGACATAGAGTCAATGGGCCGCAGGGCCTCTTTTGTTGCTGCATCTATCTCTCTGTAACTCCATAACCCTTTTCCACATTCTCTTGTTTTTTCATATTTATTATGTTCCACGTGATTCCACTCCCTTTATGACCCTACGACCCCATCTCCACTCCCTGTCTTCCTTATGTCACGTCCCCTCTGAGTGGACCTTGGTTTCTACTGCAGTATCAGTGAGCTTTGAACCAGGTCAAACTCCCAAACTCTCACTGCACACACAGCCTACATCTCATATGCAGTGACTTCATTTTCTCTTCTGACCACACGACACTTGTGTAGAAGAGCATTTCGGGGCTTGCCCCTTTGAGGAGAAATGAGCCAGGCTCTTTATTCCATGTCAAATACTGATGGGCGCAGGTTTAAGGCGAGGGAGGGGCAATTTGATGGAGATTTACAGGATGAGGTTTATACACAGAGAGCAACAGGGGCCTGGAATGTGCTATGACAGACATGATAGTAGTGTTTATAGGAATTTAGACAGACACGTCAACATGTAAAGATTGGAGGGACACGAATCAGAGTCAGGCATACGATAGAAATTTGCTGTTTCGCAGCAGTAACAGAGTGCAAAGATATAACATTACTACAGATTATACAAATAACTAAACAGTGGGAAAAAAAGGAATAAGGAGGCAGTATTCCAGGGTTCATGGAATGTGCAGAAATCTGATGCTGACGGGAAACAAAACTGTAACTGACTCATTGACTGAATTTTGGGTCTTCAGGCTCCCGTACCTCCTTTCTGATAGTAACAAAGAGAGGAGGGCATGTCCCAGATGGTGACGGTCTTTAGGGATGGATGTCACCGTCTTGAGGCACCGCCTCTTGATGAGGTCGTTGATTGGGGTACTGCGCAGACGCAACAGGGAGTGTTCCTTGTGCAGGTCCAACAAAGAGCTTGAAAAAGCAGCAAGTTTTTGGATGGGAGTCATTGATTGGAGTACTGCGCAGATGCGACAGGAACATTCCCGTGCAGATCTGACAAACATTTTCGATGGGAGACCAATCTCTGGAAGTGAGAGGCACTGCCTAGTGGAGTGGTCATCTTGGGAGCGGTCGTTTTCGGAGCAGCCTAAGGCAGCTTCGGAAGGCTTTGGCTCAAAGAGGGCTTCAATGAGAACAGGCAGAGGTAAGGTAAGTTCATTACTTACTTTTTATTCAACTCCAGAGAGAATAGGGGGTACGTTTACAGAGCCAGTGTCCTGTCCTGGGTGTCAGATGTGGGATTTCCAGGAGTCTCCCAGCCTGCCCGATGGCCACGTCTGCACCAGGTACATCAAGCTGCAGCTCCTTAGAGACTGTGTTAGGGAACTGGAGCTGCAGCTCGATGACCTTCAGCTTGTTAGGGAAAGTGTAGCAGTGACAGACAGGAGCTACAGGTAGGTAGTCACACCAAGGCTACAGCAGACAGGTAAATGGGTGACTGTCAGGAGAGGAAAGGGGGAACATCAGATAGTGGAGAGCACCCCCTTGGTCATTCCCCTCAACAATAAGTACTCAATTTTGAGTACTGATGGGGGCGATGACCTACCTGGGGGAAGCAACAGCAGCCGTACATCTGGCACTGAGTCTGGCCCTGTGGCTCAGAAGGGTAGGGAACTGAAGAGGATGGCAGCAATAACAGGGAACTCTATAGTCTGGGGGACAGACAGGCAATTCTGTGGATGCACAGAGGAAACACAGATGGTAGTTTGCCTCCAGGTCCTGTTTCTGGACACATCCATGATATCCTGAAAAGAGAAGGTAAGCAGCCAGAAGTCATGGTACATATTGGTACCAATGACATAGGAAGAAAAAGGGAGGAGGTTCTGAAAAAATATATAGGGAGTTAGGAAGTAGGGTGAGAAGCAGGACCTTAAGAGTAGTATTCTCGGGATTACTGCCTGTGCCAAGTGACAGCAAGGATAGGAATAGAATGAGGTGGCAGATAAATGTACGGCTGGAGAATTGGAGCAGGGGTCAGGGATTCAGATTTTTGGATAATTGGGACCTCTTCTGGGGCAGGTGGGACATGTACAAAAAGAACAGGTTGCACTTAAATCCGAGGGGACCAATATTCTTGAGAACAGATTTACTAGAGCTGTTGGGATTGGTTTAAACTAGTATGACAGGATGATAGAGCTGAGGATGAGTCAGCAGATTTACAAGTAGATGATGGATGTAACATGAACATAAGGAAGGACAAGCCAGTGATTGAGTACAAATGCAGACGGAGCAAAGAGTTAAATTGTCTCACAGAGGCAAAATCAAAAGGGCAAAGAATTCAGGACTGAAGGTGCTGTATTTAAATGGATGTAACATTCGGAATAAGGTGTCGACTCTGGGAGCACAGGGAGAATGTTCATACTTCACACTGACAGCACTCGAGTGAGGATTGAACCCAGGTTTCTGGAATTATTATCTGTGCCAGTGTGCTTCCCTACAAACTTTGGGAACTGGGTTCCTTAAACATGTTTCTGCTGGATTGTGGGGGGGGGGGGGGTTGTTTTTGTTGGGGATGGTAAACTCAAAACTCGCCTGCTGCAGTCTAATTTCAGTGAATCAATCATTGACTGGTGTCAGAGGCTGCATCAGCTCATTCTATTGCAGTTGCCACTGACTGCTTTCAGACAGTGACATCCTGGTTAGTGACTTGTTGGACGTGACACACAGAGAGTGTCATGGGTAGCAGCAGAGATCATAAGCTTTACATCCCAGAGAGTCTTAGGTCTGGCTTTGAAATGGGCTGATTGATTGATTGATTGCCATGGTTAGGGACAACTCCATTGACAATGTATCCTGCAGGAATCTGCAGGGGAGAGGACGGGCTGTTTCTGGTCTATTAACTTCCAGCATTTCCTATTTTCTTACAAGATTTTCCAATTGGTGTAATGTATAGAAGATGCAACTAAAAAAAGATACCATTATGAGATCAGCACTTTCCTCACTGCCCTTGAAAAAGTTGGGGTGAGCTCCCTTCTCAAGCCTCTATAGTCCTTGTGGTGAAGATTCTCTCATGTGCTGTTGGGGAGGGAGTTCCAGGACTTCAATTCGGTGATGATGAAGGAACAACAATCTTTTTCCAAGTTAGGGTGTGTGGAACTCGGAGGGGAACCTGCAGGTTGCAGTGTGCCAGCGTACCAGCTCCCCTTGTCCTTGTTGGCTGTAGAGGGTTTGGTCTTGGGAGATGCTTTCAGAGTAGCCCAGGTGAGTCATTGTGGTTTATTTTGTGGATAGTGCACACAGCAGTGCACTCTTCCTTCTAAGCTGCGTGGGTGTGCAGCTGCACAATGACTGCAATGCTCCCACACACATAGCCTTTGTTGCTGTGCAGCTGGAATTGTCTTTTATATAATATTAATATAATTGTGAAATGCCATGTAATTAATTATGTGTTGCTAAATAATAAGTATACCACAACTTTTACTTTTAAAGATTTTAGAGCTTCAACATATTTAAAATGTCAGTGTTGTTGTTTGTGTGGCATGCCCTGGGAGGGGCAGATACAAGTCTGTCCCATTTGGGAGCTGGGGTTAGATCGATCTTCATCTTGTATCTTGTCCACAGATGTTCCAACATGGGTGGCCCTGAGATGGCATTGACTGATGGTGTCCTTGTAGCACTCAAGACTCCATATGACATCAACGTGGTGATCCAGGTCGTGGAGGATTGTCAATGTTTCAAGTTTCGACACTGTTACAAATCGTAACAATAAACACAGAATGGAAGTTGGTAGCTCATTGTCGACATGTGTGGAATCACTTGGATAATAGATTTCCTGACAATAAGTTAAGAGAATGGCAAGCTTTTGACCCTGTTGCTATTATAAGCACAACCAGTTTTTAATTTAATAAAGAAGATGTTGTACAACTAACAAAAAATGCTCAGCTACTATTGTGAACTATGATGAAAGTGTTGCCTCAAGAATATCGCATCAATACAGTGATTTCAAATTTGTCATTTCTGAGAAAGTTAAAACTGGTTCAATTAAGACACTTACTGATATACTGAGCTATATGCTTAGAAATGAAAAATTTGAAGAACTGTCAATTCTTGTTAACATAGTTGGAACATTTGAAGCTCCTAGTGCTGTGGGTCCAGTCAAATGTAAATCTAGAAACAGACTAGAGGTAAAACATTTGGATGATCTAATGAGGATTAAAACATATCTTTCATTTGGATGCAAAATTAATCTAGACAGTGTTTATAGACAATGGATTTGAAATAAAGATAGAAAAAGTTTATGGATGTGAAAGATCTTCTTTGTTGCATTGCATTTCGTTATACCCTTCAATTCTTAAATAAAATTGAAAGCATGTTAATTTTTCAATTTTCATTCTAAATATTCATAGTATGCACATTACAAAAAACATTTAAAGTGCTGTGCAGTTTTCAGGCAGTGTAATAATTTCCAGCTCAGAGCAATGGTTGGTTTGCACAGCTGTAAAAAAATAGAGGGAATGGTGCTGCAGCATAAGAGGTCTAGAAATTAGCCTCCAATATCCCTCCAACCTGGTGTTGATGATTAGCCCAGGGGGACAACTTGTCATTTTCCTCTTGGATCACACTGACTTATTTTTCTGACCAGCCTGTCATGTGAGACTTCATCAAATGTTTAACATTTACCACTCAACTGACGTAAATTCAGATTAGCTAGATGCTGTCTCTTAATGGGATCTCGCTGTTTCCTGTGCTATTTCCTCTATTACTCTACAAAACACATTGGGAAGTTCTGAGTGTCATTATATCAATGCATTCCTCCTACTGTGGGAGGATATTCCATCTTACAGAAGGCTATGTACCATCACTATGGTATCCACTCCAAGTGGACCACAGCCTTGTTGTGGTTTGGAGGCTTATATGCCTCAATGAACCAGAGAGCTCTGTTGGCTGGAGTCAAGGCATTATGCTTTAGCTCTTGGCAGGGTCACCCATGCATACAGGTCAAAGGGTAGAGGCCAGATTCAGAGTGGTCCACTAGTCCTGTAGGTTTGATGGTTCAGCTCAGGGCTAACATCCCTGACTGGTAAAACAAAATTTTGCAGAAACAGCAAGGAAGAATCCTTCTATATCTGAGTACGATGGTATTCCTGAGGCTGACAGTAGTGAAAACCGAGAGGAAGCAACTGACATGATGAAGGAAGCCCTTAATACCACCAGAGATGGAGGACCTTCATTGTTGTCCTGAACACCAGTGGTGTAACGAGCAGTAACACAGCATACCACCCGCTTCTGGGAGCAGCGAGTCTCGGCCTGAAACATCGACTGCACCTCTTGCTAGAGATGCTGCCTGGCCTGCTGCGTTCACCAGCAACTTTTATGTGTGTTGCTTGAATTTCCAGCATCTGCAGAATTCCTGTTGTTTCCAAAAACACAATTGTTTTTACCATGGACAAAGATATAAAGACCTTTTCTCAGTTCTTCCATCTCCATGACATCTGTTCTCAAGATAATGATTTCCACTTTGGAATATCTGAGGTGTTCTTCAAAGAACAAAAATTCTATTCCTCTGCCTTCAATGATGTCCTTACCCACATCATCTCCATTTCCTGGATACCTGCCCTCACCCTATCTTCCCACCACAATAACAGCAATAGAGTTCATCTTGTCCTTACCTACCACCCCTCAAGCCTCTGCATCCAGCGCATCATTCTCTGCAGCTTAAAACACTTTCAAAGGGATCCTACCACCAGACACATCCCTCCTTCTTCCCACACTTCACATTTCCGCAGGGGTTGCTCTGTATGTGACTCCCTTGTCCACGCGTCACTCCCCACTGATCCCCGCCATGAAACTTATCTCAGGTGGGACAAACACCACGCCTGCCCCTACATGTCCTCCCTCACCACCATTCAGGGCCCCATTCAGGTGAGGCGACACTTCGCCCGTGAGTCTGTTCCTCCAGTGTTTTCGCTGGAACCAATTCTACATTGGTGAGATCAAGACGTAGACGGTGGGACCACTTCGTTGAGCACTTTTGCTCCATCCACCACAAAAGGTGGAATTTCCCAGTGGGCACCATTTTAATTCTACTTCCCATTCCAGCATTGGAACAATGGGCTGAAGCAGGGTGACCTCTGCTGCCATGATGAGACCACACTCCGATTGCAGGAGCAATATCTCATATTCTGTCTGGGTAGCTTCCAATCTGATTTCTAACTTGGTAATTTCTCTCTCTCTCTCTCTCTTTTCCATTCCCCATTCTGGTTCCCCTCTTACCCCTCCTCCTCTCCTCACCTGCCCATCACCTCCTTCTAATGTCCCTCCTCTTCCCTTTCTCCCATGTTCAATCTCCTCTCCAATCAGATTCCTTCTTCTTTAGCCCTTTCCCTCTTCCACCAGTCACCTCCCAGCTTCTCACTTCATCCCCCTACCCCTCCACCCAACTTTTGCCTCATCTGATTTCACCTATCACCTTCAGGCTCGAACTCCTTCCCTTCCTCCACCTTATTATTCAGGCTTCTTCCCCCTTCCTCTCCATCCTGATGACTGCTTATTCTCCTTAAGGATGTTGCCTGCACTGTTGAATTCCTCCAGCATTCTGTATGTGTTGTTTTGGATTTCCAGCATTTGCAGGATTTTTTTTTTGTGTTTCTGAAGACTTTGGACCTTGAGACAGTTAATGGGGATAGAACAGAAAATAGTACAGCCCAGGAAGAATCCCTTTAGCTCCCAGTGTTGTGCAGAACTAATAAAGCTAGTAATTAAATGCCTGGCAAGATGTTCTGATATTCTTGTTGGTGTTTTTCTGTGTGAGCGATCTGTTAGTTCTTTGTGTGTGAGTGAGAGTTTGGGGGTCTGTTGATATTTTGTGTGGGAGGATCTTGAGGGTTAGGGGTTTGATGTTTTAGCTCCTGTGTCTGGTTGGGCGATCTGTTAGTTTCTGTGCGAAGGAGGGGTTGGGGGTTTTGAGGTTTGCAAGTGTTTCTTTTTCTTTTTCTTCCGGGGGGGGGGGGTGGTGGTTGATGTCTTCTTTCAATGACTCCATGGTTTTTCTATATTTCATGACTATCTGGAGAAGACGAATCTCAGGGTTGTATTCTGCATACATACTCTGATAATAAAATGAACCTTTGAACCTTTAACTAAACTAATCCTTTCTGTCTACAATGGTCCCTATCCCTCTCTTCTCTGCACATTCATGTACCTACTTAAGAGCCTCTTCAGCTTCTCTTTTGTATTTGCCTCCACTATCACCCATGGCAACGCATTCCAGGCACCCATCACTCTCTGTGAAAATAAAAATCTTGCCCCACATATCTCCTGTGAACTTATTCTGGTTGGATAAGATGTATTCTTGACCTCAGAATGTGGGAGCACCCAGAAGACTGATCTTATAGCACATTATGTAAGGCATTGTGCTAACCTCCATGCTACTGTGCTGCCCCAGAATTAACAGCCAACACACCCAAGGGTGCTCTGGGGGCAGCCCTCAATTCCAGCGCCCACAGTGTTCAACACAACAGCATAACACACACCACACAACCACACAAACAGCACTAACAACAGCAGAACAAAACAAGACAACTGCAGCAAAATAAGACCTTTCCCACCCTCCCACTCTTTCACACACACAGGCTGTCAATCCCAGGACAGGCCACCTCCAGGCCTCCAGTCCTTGACCCTGGACTGTTAGACTCGCATATCAAACTCAGATATAGAGGTTTGAACCTCCAGTCTCTGGTCAGGATTCAGGTGCTCAACCTTCAGCCTTCTGGACCCGACAACCATGGTCTTCAACCTTTCAGGTCTTCTACCTCTGGACTTGAACTTTGGAGTTTGACCTTTGCCATTTCCTTTCAGACTTACCCAACATATGGGTATCAACCCCAGGGGTCACTGATCGCGGGTTTGACCTTTGGGCCTTGACCTCAGGACTCACCAATCACAGGTCTGACCTTCGAGTCTTGAATGACAAGACCTTGGGATCATTGATCTTCGACTGTAGAGCACCTCAGACCTCAACTTTTGGACTGTCACAGATCTATGATCCTTGTGGCCTGTGGAATCCTGCCTGTGCAAACCTCCGACTCAGGATTTGCCATCCTAGAAATTATTCATCTCCTCAGTGTTTTCTGACAGCTTATTTTGTCAAAGACTTTTGAAATGTTCTCAAATTACCTCTGATTTTCAGATATTTAGAAACAGCTGTAGCGTATTTACATGCTTTGAGGGTTTTCGTTAGTCAGGATCGACCGTGGATGTTGTGTCCCAGCTGTCTACATGATACACAGGCAAGTGTGCAAGCCAGGGTGGCAAAATATAGAGAGCAAGCTGTTGCCCATGTAGCAGGCTCCCCCTCTCCACACGGCTGATGAATCCAAAGGAATGGCAGAGACCAATACAGTCTGGCACCAGGAGTTGCCAGTCAGCGTTGAACTCAACATAAGACTGCCTTAGGGACTCCAGCTCCAGATTTTTCCTCAGGGTTTACTCCCGAAGCCTTCCCCATGAACCGTGGCAAGGCAGCAGACGTTAGTGATCAGACTTTTCCTCCTCCTGGATGAGCTGCCAACCACGGCTGACGAACCCCATCTGTTCGAAATATTTACATCATAAACACAAACCAAAATTAATTTTAAAAATTAAAATAAATAAATAAATAAATTTAAAGCCACTTCACCATTGCACTCTGACCTCTCTTAGACTGTTCCAGTAATATGGGAGCGAGGAACAGCAGCTAATCTGCTGACTTGTCAGGTATCATTCTACCACTCTAAAGTGTCTTTGCTTTCCGAGAAGCTTAGGGAAGTTTGACTTGCCGCTGAGCACTAACAAACTTCTATAGGTGTTCTATTGGTATTACTCTGACTAATTGCATCATGATACAGAAAGTCAAACACACAGGGATGTTGGAAGCTGTAGAGAGTCGTGACTTTGTCCAATACATCATAGGCACACCACTGGTAATATTTACAGCAGGCATTGCTTCAAGAAGGCAGCATCTATCACCATAGATCCCCATTATCCAGGTCATGCCATATTTTCACAGCTGACAAGGCCATAATTAGGCAGGGTGTACAAGTTCCGCACCATCAGGTTCAAGAGCAGATGCTTCCCCTCAACCACTCAGTTCTTAAACCAACTGGCAAAACCCTAAACACTACAGTTTAGGAACACAATGACCACTTTGGTCTCTTAGCACTAAAATTGACATATTTTTCTTCTAATTGTGTTCTCTCTTATAGAAACTGTGTATAATTTGTGTTTAATTTATGTTTTTCTCATGAATGCTGCTTAAGTGATGCTATGTGATTGCAAGTAAGTTTCGTATCACCTGTGCACACATACATTTGTGCATATGATAATAAACTTGACTTTGACTTGGAGTTCGATGTCCTAGGCAGAACAGATGGAAGTTGATATGTTAAGTGCACTCAGCTTTCTGCGGAAATCAATGTCTGTCTATAAATGGAATGGCTAACCACCAGGGTGGTTCAACCCAGTGTCTTACCATTCAATCTTTGCAATCTGGAAGAGTGCAGCAAATTCCATCCAACCAGAAGCATTCACACTCTAGCATGGGCTTACAACCTACTGTCTAATCTATGGACCCTTTAAAGATGAATAAATTATTACTTCCAAGTTCCTTCTTCATTCCCTGTTATTCCATGACATTGTGAAACCCAACATTTTGCAGGTCTTTGATTATCTCTTTCTCAGAGAAAATATGATACCAGTTAATATCTGTTCCAGTAAATGGGACACTATTACCAAAATTCCCTCCAGAGCTCACACTGGGGACAATTACCATTCCTGTCATTCTGGGAGGGGAGAGATGGCACTCGGTGAATTTCACTTTCACTTGGGTGCAACTCACTCATTGCCAAGTTGATCCCTGAAAGTGTACACGTACCCAATTCTATCTTCGCCTTAATAGAATGTTGATCTTTTTCTTTCTAAGCTGCTGAGTCATTTCAGGAGAGCGCTGGGTTTTTTAACCTGACGCTTCTCGTCACACAGTACAGAAACAGGCCCTTCGGCCCACTATACACATGATGACCATAAAGCACCCATCTATACTAATTCCACTTACTGGCACTTAAAATCATGCAGCACAGAAACACACCTCGGTAGCGGAGTGGTGAGCGTGACACTGTTACAGCTCGGGCGTTGGAGTTCGGGGTTCAGTTCTGATGTCATCTATGACGAGTCTCTATGTCCTCACCATGGCATGTGTGGGTTTTCTACGGGTTCTCTGCTTTCCTTCCACGGATTAAAGACGTACCAGTAGGTTAATTGGTCATTGTAAATTGTCCCGTGGTTAGGCTAGGGTTAAGTTGGGGGTTGCTGGCAGTGCGGTTTGAAGAACCAGAAGAGCCTATTCCATGCTGCAACTCAATAAACATTAATAAATAAACAGACCGTCGACCCAACTTATCCATGACGACCAAGTTGTTTATCCACACTAATCCCATTTGCCTGCTCTTGGCCAATATCTCTTTTAATCTTTCCTATCCATATACCTGTCCAAATGAGTTTTAAATGTTATTGAAACTGCCTCAATCACTTCCCCTGGTAGCTCGTTCCATAACAGCATCATCCTCTGTGCGAAGCAGTTGCTGCTCAAGTTCCTTTTAAATCTTTCCCACCTCACCTTAAACTTATTGCCCCTGGTTTCTGATTCATTTTCTCTGGTGAAAAGAACGTGTGCATTCACCCTCATGATTTATAAAGTCACCCATCATTGTCTTATGCTCCAAGGAATCACATCCTAGCCTGCATAACTTTTCCCTGTAGCTCAGCCCTCACACTCTGACAACGTTCCCAGAAGTCATCCTTGTACACTTTCCATGTTAATGACACCTTTCCTATAACACTGTACACGATACTCCAGTGCAGTCACATCAGTGTCTCATACAAATCGGACATAACATCTCTGCTTAATACTCAGTGTCCCGACTGATGAAAGGCAGCATGCCTAACACCTTCTTCACTCCCCTATCTACAAGTGATACCACTTTCAGGGGACTCTGCCCTTTTTAAATGTGAAAGTACCTGCCTTCCACTTCTACCACATGACATATACTGTGAAAGACCTATTCCTGAATGACTTTATGTTCGCTGTTTGCAAGAAAGTAGCAATGACGTTACTCCATGCTGTTCAGACCTAAACAGTGCCATAAGGAATTTAAAGACTTCAGTGAATAATGGTTTTCTTTCTCCTGTTTTGGGCAAAGAACATCTGCTTTTAATACAACTGCAAAGATGAACTTTTGTTTATTCTTTGAAAATGTATTTCCACATTTTGGTTTTTCCATCCAGGACTCCAGGATTTATCTTATAGAGTCATTGCATCATACTCCACGGACACAGCTCCTTTGGCCCAATTGGTAAACGCCAACCAAGATTTTCATCTCAGCTAGTCCTGTTTGCTTACATTTGGCCTGTTAGCTTTTTCATCCCTGTACCTGCCCAAGTACCTTTTAAATGCTCTTAAAGACCTGCTGCATTCACTTCCTTTGGCAGTATATTCCATATACTGATCTCCTTCTGGGTGAAAAAGTTACCCCTCATGTTCCTATTAAATCTTTCCTCTCTTGCCTTAAACCTCTGCCCTTTAGTGCTTGATTCCCCAAGGCTGGGACAAAGACTGTGTCATTCACCATACCTACGCATCTTGGGATTTTATGCACCTCTGCAAGGTCACCCGTCATTCTCCTGTGCTCTCGTGGAAAAAAGTCCCAACTTGCTTAACTTTTCTCCGTCACTCAGCCCCTCAAATCCTGGCAACATCCTTGTAAATCTCTTTCACACTCCCTCCAGCTTAAGTCCCAGCAGTCTCTCCAGAACTTTTGGTCATTATCTGCCACCAGCTCCTCAGTGATTGAGATTATGGCACCCACATATTGCTGAGGAGAACTCAGCACCATTCACTCCTGCCTTCCCTCATATCCCTCCCTCCACACATGGGGTGTGAGACATAGGGAGGTGTCCAGCTCTTCAACAACGGGTGGGCACCAACTTCTTCCCTCCCACGAGTAAGAATAGGCCACTCAGCCTCTCAAGTTCGGCCTACCATTTATCAGCTCATGGCCGATCTACCCCGGTCCTCAACTCTACTTCTGTGTCACTTCCATGTGGCCCTCAGTTCCCTCTTTCAAACACTTAGCTTCCTCCTCAGTAAATACCTACAATGATCTGGTCTCCACACCCCTCCCGAGGTTCACCAGCCAAAAGTGAGCACATTTGGCAGGCTGGCTTCTGAATACTCATATAAAACCATAGGATGTAGGAGAAGAATTGCGCTATTTGTACTACACCATTCAATCACACTGGTTTTGTTTCTCAACCTCATCCTCCTGCCTTCTTGCTGTAACCCTTAACGACCAGAGGTGTTCTTATTGCAATGTCTTAAAACAGGATTTCACTCTCTGCCAAGAATTTGGCCTAAGTTAATAGGCAGAGAGGTGGGGGGAAAAGAATAACACACCCCCCCTATATTTTTTTGAATATTTATATTTAAAGCAGTATTTAGAGGTACTTTCTTTTAAAAAAGGTTTTTTTATTGTTACCAACCAAGAATCTGTTAATCTACTTCAGCTACTGCACAGAGTCTTGTCATCTTCAGAAGTTTTCTGATGACTCTGCCATAGTTGGATGCATCAGCAAGGGAGATGAGGCTGAGTACAGGGCTACGTTAGGAAACTTTGTCACATGGTGTGAGCAGAATTATCTGCAGCTTAATGTGAAAAAGACTAAGGAGCTAGTGGTACTGGTGACCCCTGTTCCCATCCAGGGATCAGTGTGGACATGGTGGAGGATTACAAATACCTGGGGATACGAATTGACAACAAACTGGACTGGTCAAAGAACACTGAGGCTGTCTACAAGAAGGGTCAGAGCCGTCTCTATTTCCTGAGGAGAATGAGGTCCTTTAACATCTGCCGGACGATGCTGAGGATGTTCTATGAGTCTGTGGTGGTCAGTGCTATCATGTTTGCTGTTGTGTGCTGGGGCAGCAGGCTGAGGGTAGCAGACACCAACAGAATCAACAAACTCATTCGTAAGGCCAGTGATGTTGTGGGGATGGAACTGGACTCTCTCACGGTGGTGTCTGAAAAGAGGATGCTGTCTAAGTTGCATGCCATCTTGGTCAATGTCTCCCATCCACTACATAATGTACTGGGTGGGCACAGGAGTACATTCAGCCAGAGACTCATTCCACCGAGATGCAGCACAGAGCATCATAGGAAGTCATTCCTGCCTGTGGCCATCAAACTTTACAACTCCTCCCTTGGAGGGTCAGATACCCTGAGCCAATAGGCTGGTCCTGGATTTATTTCATAATTTACTGGCATAATTTACATATTACTATTTAACTATTTATGGTTCTATTACTATTTATTATTAATGGTGCAACTGTAACAAAAACCAATTTCCCCCGGAATCAATAAAGTATGACTATGACTATGGCTATGCCTTAAATACATTCAATGTGTTGGCCTCCTCTGTAGAAACGAATTTCACAGTTTCACCACCTTCTGGTGGAAGAAATTCCTCAACTCAGTTCTAAGGACGTTATGCTGAGGCTATGATCTCGTCCCAGGCTTACCAACTGATGAAAACATCTTCTCCATGTCCACTCTATCTAGGCCTTTCAGATCCCACAATATCCTTTTGAACTCCATCATGCACAGGCCTGGAGCTGTCAAATGCTTCTTATATGTTAAACCTTTCATTCTCTGAACCTCCAACAGACCATCTCCAGGGCTAGCACCTCTTTCCTTTGATACGGGGCCCAAGTTTTCTCATAATAGTCCAAATGCTGTTTGCCCAATTCCTTATAGAGCCCCAGCAGTACATCCCTGCTCTTAGAAGGTCAGCATAGGAGCTTTTGTTGAATGCAGAAGCAGATTCATGTTTTTCCTAGTTGCGCTGTGCTATAAATAAGGAATAGCTTTGCCAAACACGAACATTTCCTTCTCCATTAAAGCCATACGATAGATTTGATAAGTATCCTGTCACAAGCTGGCTCTAGTCTGGATGTACAAGAGCCTACTGAAGTTGAGGGAATTAATTTGCGTCTCAATGGTCCTTTATTGTTTGTGCATTTTTGGGAGCGGGGTAATATCAACATGGTAGATCCTGGAAGTCCTACATCAGGTGAGGCATGAGCAGGGAGGGACTGACATGCACCTTTTGCTGAGGAACTCTGTGCTTTTATAACAAGCTGATGTATTGTATTCAGCTTACCTTGTGAGATTTATTAAATACAGCTAAACTGCTTACTTCCAAGGTAAAGGTTGTATTTCTAGCAGTGAAAGGTACTTTGACCCACCCTCTCCTCTCCTTCAATCAAGTAGTCATCTATATTAATCTCATTTTCTAACATTTGGTCTATAGACTTCTATGCCGTAGCATTTCATGAGCTCATCTAAGTTTAGTAGGGCCACCTACCTCCACCAATCCTGTCAATCCTGCAGGAAGTGCCTGCCACTTGAGCTATTCCCTGCTAATATACAGTGACAGTCCAGTCCTTATTGTACTGTTAATTGGTTTATTGTTGTCAGTTACTGAGACGCAGTGAAAAACCTTTGTTCGTACGCCAACCAGAGAGATCATGCCATAGAAAATTACGCTGAGGTAGTAAAAAGAAAACAGACTGCAGAACTTAGTGTAGCGTTAAAGAGAAAGCATGGAGCAGGTAGACAAATAAGTAACAAATAAAGAGCAAGGGTCATGATGAGGTAGATTGAGAGATCTAGGTTTCATCATTATTGTATATGAGGTTAGTTTAAGAGTCTGATAACAGCAGGATAGAATCAAGATCAAGTTCACCATCACTGGCATGTGTCGTGAAATTGCTCAACTAAGTGGCAGCAGTACAATGCAATACATAGAAACAATACTAACATAGTACATAATAACATAGAAACAAAGTAAATCAAAAGTAAGTATGCATATGTATATTTAATGGCTAAATTAAAACAAAACAGAAATAAAATATTTTAAAAAAGTGAGGTAGTGCTTATAAATTCAATGTCCATTTCAAAGTTGTCTTTGAACCTGATGGGATGAGCCTCAAGCTGAAGGACAATTTTACACAGTGCCAGAGCTGTGCCCACCAATACTGTGCCCAGTGTCCTACGTTGACAGATCTGTACACAGTGGAACTGTACCCCAGTGTTATATCTGGAGATGAGGAGGAATTTCTTTAGCCAGAGGGTGGAGAATCTGTGGAATTCAATGCCACTGGGAGCTGAGGGGGAAAAGTCATTGGGTTTATTTAAGGCAGAGACTGATAGATTCTTGATTAGTCAGGGCATGATGGGATACTAGGAAAAGGTAGGAGATTGGGGCTGAAAGGGAAACGGATACCAAAAGTTTCTTCAGACACATGAAGTGTAAAAGAGAGGCAAGAGTGGATATCGGACCGCTGAAAAATAATGCTAGAGAGTAGTAATGGGGGTCAAGGAAATAGCAGACAAACTGAGTAAATATTTTGCATCAGTCTTCGCTGTGGAAGACACTAGCAGTATGGTGGAAGTTCCAGGAGTCAGGGTCACGAAGTGTGTGAAATTACCATAACTAGACAGAAGGTTCTTGGGAAACTGAAATATCTGAAAGTAGGTAAGTCACCTGGACCAGATGGTGTACACCACAGGCTTCTGAAAGAGGTGGCTGTGGAGATTGTGGAGGCATTAGAAATGATCTTTCAGGAATCACTAGACTCTGGAATGGTTCCATATAGGCATCCGTTAGTCTCGTGAGACAATAGATTTGCACCTTGGAAGTTTTCCAGGGCGCAGGCCTGGGCAAGGTTGTATGGAAGGCCAGCAGTTGCCCATGCTGCAAGTCTCTCCTCTCCACGCCACTGATGTTGTCCAAGGGAAGGGCATTAGGACCCATACAGCTCGGCACCGGTGTCTTCACAGAGCAATGTGTGGTTAAGTGCCTTGCTCAAGGACACACACGCTGCCTCAGCCAAGGCTCGAACTAGCGACCTTCAAATCACTAGACGAACATCTTAACCACTTGGCCACGCGCCAACACAATGGTTCCATAAGAGTGGAAAATTGCAAATATCACTCCACTCTTCAAGAAGGGAGAGAGGCAGAAGAAAGGAAACTATATGCCAATTACTCTGACCTCAGTGGTTTGGAAGATGTTGGAGCTGATTAACCTGTAGCCATCTGTACTGTATTCCAGTGTTATACAGAAACAACCCTGTCCCTAGCAGTACTGTATCCAAGTGTTACTGTACATAGTAAATGGTATGGCCTTGAAGAGTGCTGTATAACATAGAGACTCAGGTACATCACCTCTTGAAAGTGACAATGCAGGTAGACAGGAGAATGAAGAAGGCATTTGGTATGCTCGCCATTACCAGTCAGTACACTAAGAGCAAAAGTTGTAATGTCAAGTTACAACAAAACGAGTTGCTGGTGAGATCAGAGTTTTGTACACAGATCATGTCGCACATTCAAATTGCTGAACTACAGCATGATGCAACCAGTCATGAACCAGTTCAACAATCCATGACCATTCACCGAACCAGGGTGTAAAGCATAGTAGTACACATAACACACATAACACACGATAACTTATGAAGGTAAAGATAAATCTACAGATGAATCACACATAATTAACAAACTAAAGTACATAAACATATTGTAAAGTATGGACCAGAATTAACCAGTGACATTTCAAATATGATGTGGTGGGGAGTTCAGAAGCTTAATGGCCTGAGGGAAGAAACTGACCATTGTTATCTTTATGCATCGAAGTCTCCTGGCTGATGGTAGAAATTCAAAGAGGATGCTGGATGGATGGGTGGGATCCTTGATGATACTAAGGATCCAGCGTACGTGGCGCTCCTGTTAAATGTCCCCAAAGGATGGATGTCCCTGAAGGGAGACCTCTTCCACCTGTTCTCACAGTCCTTTGTAGGGACTTCTGGCACGGTGATTGACTGCTCCCATACCAGATGGTGAGGCAACTTGTCAGGATGCTCTCAATGGGACTCCTGTGAAATGCATTCATGATTGCAGTGGGGTGGGTGGGTCCTTGCTTGTCTCAATCTCCTTAGGAAGTGCCTTCTTGTTCAGGGAGCTGATATTAAGGGACCTGGTGAGGTCATCCGTGATGTGAAGCGGGAACTTGGAGCACTTAACTCTCTCTACGGAGGAGTCATGCATTTGCTGAGGGGGATGGTTCATCTGTACCTTCCTGAAGTCCACGATGATTTCCTTAGTCTTCTCCAGGCTCAGGCTCACATTGCTCTTCACACCAATGCCCTTGAAATGAAAAGCTACAAAAAGTGATGGATACAGCCCAGTTCATCACAGGGCAGGCCCTCCCCACCATTGAACACATCAGATTTCCAGGTTCAAGGTTCAAGTTTAATTAATATTCAACTAGATATGAATATAGCCAAATGGAACAGCTCTTCTCAAGGGCAAAGGTGCAAAACATGATACCAACAGCACACAGCACACTGCATCTAGCACAAATAGCACATACGGTTATGATTTCAGGAAAAAAACGTACAGTCACAAAGAGAAAAAAACTGATATAGCCCAGGTACAAACAAGAGAAATTCTGCATATGCTGGAAATCCAAGCAACACACAAAATGTTGGAGGAATATAGCTCAGGTCCCCGAGTTCTCCTGGTCCAGCTTGTTCTTCCAGCAAGGGAACACTGGAGGGCAGCATTGAGCGAAAATTGGAGGGCAGCAATGATGGGAGGGGTCAGCCCCCAATCCAGTGTGCTAAATCCAGCAGTGTACAGCTACCTCTGCCGTCTCCTTTGCTGGCGTGTGCAACAGGTGACTCTGAGGCATGTGGGCCTTGCCTGCATACAACTGAGGCAAAGCAGCTCCCCCACCATCGGTCTCACCAATGAACTAGTGAACTGGGCTTGCAGTATTCTACGTTATCAAAGTCTGGCATGGTTGTGTGATCACAATAAAAATGTCCAAGACAATCACTCGCACGTTTTTTGGACCGCGCACCATCTCAGCACAATGGTACAAGGAACGCTATGGCCGGGAAGCAGCATCCATCTTTCAGGCCATGCTTTCTTCTCACTGTTGACATCAGGAAGGAGGTACAAGAGCCTTAGGTTGCACAGCACTGGGTTCAAGAACAGTTATTACCCTTCAACCATCAGGCTCTTGAGTCAGTGTGGAGAAATTCAGTCACCCAAGCACTGACTGATCCTACAACCTATGGACTCTCTTTCACAGGCTGTACAACCATGTTCTCAATAGTTATCTTTTATTTATTTATTAATTTTTTAAATATTTGCACAATTTGTTGTCTTTTGCACATTGTTTGTATATATTTGGGTGCAGTTTTCTTTGTGTTTCTTTGTATTTACTGTGAACGCTTGCAAGAAATGAATTTCACATTAGTATATGGTGACATATATGTACTCTGATAATAAGTCAACTTTGAATGCTGAACTTTGGAAGCAGCTGTCCAGCCCAGCTTGTCAGTGTCAACCGAGATGCTCACCTAAGCCAATTCCATTTACCTGTCTTTGGCCCATGTCACTCAAAACCTTTCCAATTCCTGTACCTGCCTAAGTGTGTTTTAAATGTTGTTGTACCTACCCTTACCACTTCCTCCAGCAGCTCATTCCATATGTGCACCACCATCTGCATGAAGAAATTGCCCTTCACATCTTTTTTACTTATTTTTCTTTCACCTTACACCCATGTCCTCTCATTTTTGATTCTATTCTCTTTGGAAAATGAGAATGTGTTCATTCACTTGATCTATGCCCCTCATGATATTATACAATTTTATAAAATCCAAGCCTGCCCAACCTCACCCTAAGCATGTATAATTTATCTCAATTTATGTTTGTGTCATTTATATTTGCCATGTTTGTAATACACTGCGCTGCTGCTGCATGAAGTGAATATTCATGATATTTATGCCCTAGGCATGTTTGCAATAAACTTGAACTTGAACTCTCCCCTTTAACTCAGGCCCTTGAGTCCTGGCAACATTGTCATAATGGCTTTCTTCCGTGTGGTAACCTCTTACCTTACAGAGATCTTATACCCGGTGCCTTCCCAGTGATTCCTTGCTGTCACCTTCTCAAGTCCTAACATGACTATCTCACCATCCAATTAAAATATTGTTCTTTTTTCTGTTTTACCTTGCACTCGACGTCAGTACGACCAAAAAACTGATGCTGGACTTCAGAAAGGGGAAGACGCGACAACACGCACCAGTCCTCATTGTGGGATCAGCAGTGGAAATGCTGAGCAGTTTCAAGACCTGGGTGTCAACATCTATCCTGGGCCCAACATATCGATGCAGTACAACAGCAGCTAGGTTTCATTAGGAGCTTAAGGAGAGATGGTATGTCACCAAAGACACTCGCAAATTTCTACAGGTGTACTGTAGAGAGCATTCCAGCTGCCTGCATCACCATCTGGTATGGCGGGGGTGGGGGGCTAATTGAAATAAACTGCAGAAAACTGTAAAATCAGTCAGCTCCATAATGGGCACTAGTCTCCAGGGCATCCAGAACATCTTCAACGAGCGATACCTCAAAAAGGCAGTGTCCGTCCTGAGGGACTCCCATAACCCAGGACATGTCCTCTTCTCACCGCTACCATCAGGGAGGAGGTGCATGAGCCTGAAGGCACACACTGAATGATTCAGGAACAGCTTCTTCCACTCTGCCATCAGTTTTCCGAAAGGACATTGAACCATGAACAGTACCTCGTTACCTTTTGTTTGCACTACTTAATTTAACTATTATATATTATTTATAAAATTCACTGTAATTATAACTTACTGTAATTCACTATTTTTATTATTACCCTATTGCAATGTACTGCTGCCACAAACACAACAGATTTCATGGCACATAGTCATAGTCATACTTTATTGATCCTGGGGGAAATTGGTTTTCATTACAGTTTCGCCATAAATAATTAAATAGTAATAAAACCATAAATAATTAAATAGTAATATGTAAATTATGCTAGGAAATAAGTCCAGGACCAGCCTATCGGCACAGGGTGTCTGACCCTCCAAGGGAGGAGTTGTAAAGTTTGATGGCCACAGGCAGGAATAAATTCCTATGATGCTCTGTGTTGCATCTCGGTGGAATGAGTCTCTGGCTGAATGTACTCCTGTGCCCAACCAGTACATTATGTAGTGGATGGGAGACATTGACCAAGATGGCATGCAACTTGGACAGCATCCTCTTTTCAGACACCACCGTCAGAGAGTCCAGTTCCATCCCCACAACATCACTGGCCTTACGAATGAGTTTGTTGATGCTGTTGGTGTCTGCTACCCTCAGTCTGCTGCCCCAGCACACAACAGCAAACATGATAGCACTGACCACCACAGACTCGTAGAACATCCTCAGCATCGTCCGGCAGATGTTAAAGGACCTCAGTCTCCTCAGGAAATAGAGACGGCTCTGACCCTTCTTGTAGACAGTCTCAGCATTCTTTGACCAGCCCAGTTTATTGTCAATTCATATCCCCAGGTATTTGTAATCCTCCACCATGTCCACACTGACCCCCTGGATGGAAACAGGGGTCACCGGTACCTTAGCTCTCCTCAGGTCTACCACCAGCTCCTTAGTCTTTTTCACAATAAGCTGCAGATAGTTCTGCTCACACCATGTAACAAAGTTTCCTACCGTAGCCCTGTCCTCAACCTCATCTCCCCTGCTGATGCATCCAACTATGGCAAAGTCATCCGAAAACTTCTGAAAATGACAAGACTCTGTGCAGTAGTTGAAGTCTGAGGTGTAAATGGTGAAGAGAAAGGGAGACAAGACAGTCCCCTGTGGAGCCCCAGTGCTGCTGATCACTCTGTCGGACACACAATGTTGCAAGCACATGTACTATGGTTTGCCAGTCAGGTAATCAAGAATCCATGATACCAGGGAAGCATCCTCCTGCATCTCTGTCAGCTTCTCCCCCAGCAGAGCAGGGTGGATGGCGTTGAACGCATTGGAGAAGTCAAAAAATATGACCCTCACGGTGCTCGCTGGCTTGTCCAGGTGGGCGTAGACATGGTTCAGCAGGTAGATGATAGCATCCTCAACCTCTAGTCGGGGCTGGTAGGCGAACTGGAGGGGATCTAAGTGTGGCCTGACCATAGGCCGGAGCAGCTCCAGAACAAGTCTCTCCAGGGTCTTCATGATGTGGGAGGTCAATGCCACCGGTCCGTAGTCATTGAGGCCGCTGGGGCGCGGCGTCTTTGACACAGGGACGAGGCAGGACGTCTTCCACAGTACAGGAACCCTCTGGAGCAGGTGATATTAAACGTGATCCTGCTGAGGGTGAATTGGATAAAATGCCAGAGGAATCAGACCTACCAAAAGGAGATTAGATATCGGACACGGCAGCAAACATTTTCCCCTGAGGCATTTCATCAAGGGCTTCTTATTTGGCGTGAGTTTCAGATTCAGATTTATTTATCCCGTGTACATCAAAACATACAGATAGACGTGTTAACAACCAGCACACACAAGGATGTGCTGGGGGCAGCCTGCAAGTATTGCCACGCATTCCGGCGCCAACGTAGCCTGCCCACAGAACAACACAGAGCATCAGCAACAAAACAAGCCTCTTTCTCACCCACCCACTCCCTCAGGCCTCACAGTCAGGCCTCTGACCCCAGGGCTGGCCATCACCGGGCCTTCGGTCCCTGGACTGCCCTCTCAGGCTTGCAGGCAATGGTCACTAGGCCTGGACTCGCAGTCTTTACCTTTGGGCCTCTACCTCTGAGCTCATCAACTTCGGTCTTCCGCTTGCACAGGGCAAACATTACTTTGCTATTAAACCAGACGACTGGGCTCATTATTGGCAGAGATAAGTTCAAGACACAAGTGAGCAATTTAAAGTTTGTTCATTAAATAATGATGAAGTGACAACACCAGAAAATAAACCAAATGAAACACCACGATCGCTCAGTGGAACTGACTGAGTCACTGCCTCAGAGCACCGGAGTCCCAGGTTCAATCCTGACCTTGGGTGCTGTCTGTGTGAAGTCTGCACTGCGCCAGTGTGTGGTTTCTTCCCACATCCTGAAGACCTGCTGGTTGACAGGTTTATTGGTTGCTGTAAGCTGCCCCTGTGAATTGTGCTGGTGAGTGGTAGAATCTGGATGGGAATGCAGATTGTATAATCGTGTAGCAGATGAAAAGGTCCCTTTTCGCCCACCTTGTCCAAGCTGACTACAATATTTATCAACGTTAAGCCCATATTCTTCTACTTCTTTCCTATCCACATACAGTGCCTGTAAAAAGTGTTCACCCCTCTTGGAAGTTCTCATGTTTTATTGTTATACGATATTGAGTCATAGTGGATTTAATTTGGCTTTTTTTTGACACTGATCAACAGAAAAAGACTCTTTCATGTCAAAGTGAAAACAAATTTCTACAAAGTGATCTAAATTAATTACAAACATAAAACACAAAATAATTGATTCCATTGGTACTCACCCCCTTCAATATGACATACCAAATCATCAATGGCACAGACAATTGGCTTTAGAAGTCACGTTAGGATTTATACTATGAATAATAGGGCATAAGTGTGTCAAATGTTTGTTGCAACGTGTCTAGTGTGGTAATGTAATGGGTAGTACTTGTCCCTCTCACTTTCAGTTTCCACCGCTGGCTAGCAGTCTCGCGAAAAGGAGAGCTGATTGTGTAATTCTCTCCGTGCCAGTACATAACCTCTCCAACAGCAAGCCTCATCTAGTGCCTCCTCGCTGGCAACCTATGGAAACTGCACTGCTCTCGGCCTTAGGCTGAACTGCAGAGTACGGGGAGGAGGTTCGGTCCTTGCACACATAGCGCGCAGGCCCATCGGCATGTGGACAGGGCCTGGTGCTCATGAGCCAGATCCCTCGCTATGGGTAAATAGCCCCTCTGCCTTGTGGCAGACCTTGGGAGAGGCGAGAGCTACGGGAGTGGTGTGCCTCAGGGATCTGTTTTGGGACCCCTTCTTTTCGTGATTTTTATAAATGACCTGAATGAGGAAGTGGAGGGATGGGTTAGTAGATTTGCTGATGATGCAAAGGTTGGGGGTGTTGTGGATAGTGTGGAGGGCTGTCAGAGGTTACAGCAGGACATTGATAGGATGCAAAACTGGGCTGAAAAGTGGCAGATGAAGTTCAACCCAGATAAGTGTGAGGTGGTTCATTTTGGTAGGTGAAATATGATGGCAGAATATAGTATTAACGGTAAGACTCTCGGCAGTGTGGAGGATCAGAGAAATCTTGGGGTCCGAGTCCATAGGACAGTCAAAGCTGCTGCGCAGGTTGACTCTGTGGTTAAGAAGGCATACGGTGCATTGGCCTTCATCAACTGTGGGATTGAGTTGAAGAGCTGAGAGGTAATGTTGCAGCTATATAGGGCCCTGGTCAGACCCGAGTTGGAGTACTGTTCTCAGTTCTGGTCATCTCACCACAAGAAGAATATGGAAACTATAGAAAGGATGCAGAGGAGATTTACAAGGATGTTGCCTGGATTGGGGAGTATGCCTTATCGGAATAGGATGAGTGAACTTGGCCTTTTCTCCTTGGAGCGATGGAGGATGAGAAGTGACCTGATAGAGGTGTATCAGATGATGAGAGGCATTGATCATGTGGATAGTCAGAAACTTTTTCCCCAGGGCTGAAATGGCTAGCACGAGGGGGCACAGGTGCTTGGAAGTAGGTACAGAGAATTTTTTTACCCAGAGAGTGGTGAGTGCGTGGAATGAGCTATCGGATACAATAGAGTATCTTAAGAGACTTCTGGATAGGTACATGGAGCTTAGAAAATTAGAAAAATAGAGGGCTATGGCTAACCCTAGGTAATTTCTAAAGTAAGGACATGTTCGGCACAGTATTGTGGGCTGAAAGGCCTGTATTGTGCTGTAGGTTTTCTATGTTTCTATGGGTAAACCCAGACAGAAAATCCAAAGTGGAACCCCCTAAGGCGGCTGGACATCACTGAACATCCTTCTGGCAGCTCCTGCAGCCAAGCTGGTGCCAAATGTATTGCTTCATAAGCTTTCCTCTGTACTACACTAGTGAGGCCCTGAGGGGGATCTTGATGACTGGGCATCTCAGGATCTCTGTACCTTAAGCCCAGGCTTTTGCCCTGGAGTGGTCACTCCAGTGCTGCCATCCATTGTGAAGCACCTTCAATAATTCCAAAAGACTGAAGTAGGGTAAATACTGAAAGGCTTTTATTCGCAGTAAAATGTGACCTCCATGCTGAGTGTCTGCCCCTGGACTGAGGAGGAGGAGCAGGGTGGAATCGCCTTTATTCAGGGATCTGTGGGAGGAGCCACAGGGGCAGTCAGCAGAGGGGCGTGTCCAGACAGTTAACCCACTTAGAACATATATATACGGTTTACCACACATTGCCCTTCGAAACAGATAGATGCCACCAGCATCACCATTGCATTGCATGACAAAGTGCAATGGAACAGAGGGACAGGAGTACAAGTGCATAATTCATTGGAAGTGGTGTCACAGGCAGACAGGGTGGGAAAAAAGGCATTTAGCACACTGGCCTTTATCAGTCAGGATACTGAGTGTAGGAGTTGGGACATCATCTTGCAGTCGTACAAGCTGTTGGTGAGGCCTCACCTGGAGTACTGTGTACAGTTTTAGTCACCTTTTTATAGAAGGGCTCTGTTAAACTGGAAAAAAATTCAGGGACATTTATGAGGATCTTCCCAGGACTGGAGGGCTTGAGTCGAAGAGCTTGGCCAGGCTACGTAATTATTTCTTGGAAGGTAGGAGAATGAGAGGCAACCTTACAAAAGTGTTCAGTGTTATGACAGGCATAGATATAATGGATGGTAATAGTATTTTCCGAAGGATAGGGGAGTCCAAAAGTAGGAGGCATGGACTTAGGGTGAGGGAAAAGATTTAAAAGGGTCCAGAAGGTGCTGAGTATACGGAATGAACTGCCAGAAGAAGTGGTTGAGGCAGGAACAGCAGTATCATTTAAGAAGCAATGGATTGGTACATTTAGGGGACTAGCTGGGCTAGCATGGACCATTTGGGCCAAAGGATCTGTATCCATGCCGTGTTGTTCTCTGACTACAACTCTAAGAGTTTCTGGTCAAAGTGACCTTAAGATATTGTAGGTGGGAAGCGTAGCACTAATAACCCTATAGAACGTGAAGGGGAGGGTTTTTTTTTGATTCAGAATGTATTTTGGCACATTCCTGGAAGTTTCATCATATGATCACAATTACCCAATAGCCAGGCCAGGCTGCACTCCCAGACCTAGGGTAAAATAGACCACCTCTTTACGAATAAGGACAGATTCTAAAATGAATTAGGGCCATAAATCCAAGCATTACAGATCTGAGTCCCAGTCCCCAGACATACTGTAGTACTGTGCATGACTGCTCCTATAACAATATGTCTTAACCAAACTGATATTTTATTTAACACCAGTTTGAAAGTGTGAAGGCTGATGGAATTGTTTGAGATTCTCCAGCTGGTGGAAACATTATGACGTCTACCCTGTCAACTTTGTGAGGTGATGCCCCAACCAAAAGCTCTGACATATGCATCAGATTATTATCTGCATGTCAAATAGCCACGGCTATATTAAGATCCATGGCAGTACCAGTGTCTCTTGAAGAGAACGATGGCATTATGAAATGAGAACAGGTTTAACAAAGTTATTGTTGTTGGGTATTTGAGCCTCGAATACTGCAGCTGTATAAAACTGAAGTTAGACTTCACTTGGGATATTTTGTGCTGTTCTGGTTGCCTGGTAATAGGAAGGACGTGGAGACTGTGGAAAGGGTGTGAACAGGGTTACCAGGATGTTGCCTGGATTAGAAGGTGCGAGGAGTGAGGAAAGGCTGCACAAACTTGGGCTGCTCTCTCCAGCGCAGCTGAGGCTGAGGCGAGACCTGGTAGAGAGTTTAAAATTATGAGAGACGTAAATAGGGTAGAGAGTCGGAATCTATTCCCCAGTGTTGAAATATCAGATTCCAGAGGGCATGCTCTTAAGGTTAGAGGGGAAATTTCAAAGGTGGTGTGAGGCTCATGTTTATTACACGGAGGGTGCAGGTGCCTGGAGTGGGTTACTGGGGTAGTAGTAGTGAAAGCAGACAGTTTGGTGGAGTTTATATAGACATGAAGGTGAAGGGAATGGAGGGATATAGATGATGCACATCACGAAAAGGTGTAAATTGGCACCAAGATTGGAACAACATTGGCCTGTCTAGTGCCTTACTATTCTATGGTTCATTGGAATGGAATAGTAAAGATGTTTCCTGATCGTAAGGTGGTGTACCTCGTTGTTTCTCACAGCTCCAGAGACCCAGGTTCAGTCCTGACCTCCGATGCTTCCTGGGTGAAATTTGCATTTCATAGTTTGACCATGTGGGTTTCATCCGGGTGCTCCGTTTCCCTCCTTTATCCCAAAGATATGCTCGTCAGAAGCATAGTTGACCACTGTAAGTTTTCTCGTGGGCAGGTGACGGATATAATCTGGAGGGCATTGAAGGGATGCAGAGAGAACAGGGAATAGGATTGCTCTGTGACCTGTTTGTACAGATGGCCTCATTCTATGTCTTAAGACTGTTATTAGACTGTCTGAATTTGAGGGATTTGGGGAATACACTTACCGTACTCCAGCTTGTTCTTCCAGTTTGTGCTTAAACACAAAATGCTGCTTCAGGGAATGGAGAAAGGAGTCTAATAATGTGACTGATCAAATGCAAACAAATAACCCCCCACAAAGTAAATATTTTTATCCTTCATTTTCGTAACACTAATAATTTGACATTTTTTTTAATAAAGCATAGTCCTGAGAAACCCTGCCTGAAAACATTTGAATTTATTCATTTTCAGGGCCTGAACTTCATTGGTAAGACTGTCATTTATTGCCCATCTGCTCTGTGTTTTGTGTTCTAACATTAACTGCTCTCAAGGTGCATCAAAAAGATTGGTGAGGGTCAACAGGGACATGCTGAATTCCTTTAACTCCTGAGGAGGTAGAGGCCCTGGCATGCTTTGTTGGCTGTGGCATCACCAGGGTTAGATCAGGACAAGATATTGATGACGTTCACTCCTTAGAGGCTCTCAAACCTCTCAGCCACAGCCCCATTGATATAAACAGGAACGTGCACACCACCCCCTTCCTGAAGTACGGCCTGCCAGGGTTTCCGAAAGGGAATAGAACCAGTAGCCGAGAGTGAATAATTTACGGGGGTGTGAGGGAGAACTAGGGGAATGGAATTGGCAACTTGTTCATGGCATGGCAGTGTGGCAGTTAGTGTAACAGTATTACAGTACCGACAACCTGGCTTCACTTCCCCCAGGAGTTTGTACATTCTCCCGGTGACAATGTGGGTTTCCACTGGGTGCTCCAGTTTCCTCTCACTTTCTGAAGACATATGGGTTGGTAGGTTCATTGTCACATGGTTGTAGTTGAGGTGGACAGGCCCATTAACCTGCTGATTCTCCCAATAAATAAAAGAGCTAGCATAACCTGAGGGGCTGAGCCACCGACTTTCTACGTTGTTATTCTTGGATGCTGTGAAATGGGTCTGACTGTAAAATATCTGAATGGATTCCAACAAAGGTTGTTTCTCTTCGAGTCCAAGCTTTGTACCTTTTATTGAATGTCCTAAACCACTTTACGATGTCTGGTGAAATATTAATTGTTTAGGATACGATGAGTGGCATTAGCATTGACATTAAAATCACCCCCAACGTCTCAGCTCCCACACGGGGAACTTCCACTGCTTTCAAGAGCAGGTTGCCAGGGAGATGGATCAAACGCTTCTGACAAATTTCAGCCTTGTTCCACCCAACTTCATGTCCAATAGAGCCTCACAGTGTTGTCCCCTGTTGAAGAGGAAAATCCCACTGTGGTCTCCGGTTAGTGATTAGTGCTGCCACCGCTTTGCTTCATGGACCTGAGATCGATCCTGAGCTCCGGTGCTACCTCTGTGGAGCTTGCATGCTCTCCTTGTAACTGGATGTATTCCCCCCCACCCACTGCCCCAACGATACTCCAGTTTCCTCCCACATCCCAAGGTGAGTTGGGAAGTTAACTGGCCGCAGATGCAGATGACACATTTTGGGAAGCAAGGCTGGGGGAGGATGTACACAGTAGGCAGGGTTGATGAGCAGAGGGACCTAGTGGTACAAGTCTATAAATCCCCAAAGGTGACAGCTCCAGCAGGTAAGGTGGTGAAGATGGCTGCTTTCACTGGATGTGACATGGAATATAACAACTGGGATCCAATGAAACATAAAACAGTACAGCTCGGGAACAGGCTCTTTGGCCCGTGATGTTGTACTGAACTAGTTAAGCTAATGGAATCTAATTCCTACAGTCTGCACAAGGTCTATATCTGTAGAAACCTGTGACTTCCTTTCGTGACATGTCAAATCTCCTCAAACTCCTAATGAGATATGGCCGCTGTCATGCCTTCTATGAATTATGTCAATATGTTGGGCCCAGGAGAGATCTTCAGAGACGTTGACACCCAGGAACTTGACACTGCACGCCCTTTCCAGCGCTGATCCCTCATCGAGGCCTGCTGTGTGTTCCCTTGACATTCCTTTCCTGAAGTTCACAATCACTTCCTTTGTGTTTCTGAAATTGAATGCAAGGTTGTTGTTGCAATGCCATTTAACCAGCTGATCTATCTTGTGTCAATACACCTCCTTGTCAAAGTCTGAAATCCTGCCAACAATAGTTGTGTCACTGGCAAATTTTATAGATGGCATTTGGGCTGTGCTTAGCCACACAATCATGAATGCGGAGAGAGTAGAGCAGTAGGCTAAGCAAGCACCCTAGAGGCGCTCCAGTGTTGATTACCGGTGTTACTTCTGGTCTGCACAGATTGTGCTCCCCCAGTGAGGAACTCAAGGATCTAGTTGTAGAGAGAAGTACAGAGGCCTGGGTTTTGAAGCTTGTGGATTACAACTCAGGGTGCGATTGTGTTGAACACTGAGCCGTAATCAATAAATAGCTGCCTGATATAGACATTACTATTGTCCAGGTGATCCAAGGCCGAGTGGAGAGCCAATGAGATTGCATCCACTGCAGATCTATTGTGACGATAGACAAATTGCAGAAAGTCCAGGTCCGTACTTAGGCAGGAGTTGATTCTGGCCATGATCAGCCTCACAAGGTACTTCAACAGAGTAGATGCGTTTTGTATCACACCGGGCGATAGTTGTTAAGGCAACTCACCCTACTCTTCTTGAGCACTGGTCTGATTGTCATTGTTTAAAGCAGGTGGGAACCTTCAAATGCAACAGTGAAAGATTGAAGATGTCCTTGAACACTCCTGCCAATTGGTTTGCACTTGTGCCCTAACCAGGCACGCCATTAGGGCTTGATGCCTTGCGAAGTTTTACCCTCTTGAAAGAGGTTCTAATATTGGCCTCCAAGACAGAGATTACGGGGTCACCAGCTGCTGCAGGGATTTGCACAAGTGTAGTTTTAGTCTTCCTCTCAAAGTGTACATAAAAGCTGTTGAGCTTATCAGGGAGTGAAGCGTCACACCCATTCATGATATTAGAGTCCACTTTGTAGGAAGTAATGGCTTACAAACCCTGCCAGTGCTGATGTGTATCAGATTCCATCTCTATCATCAATCAGAATTGATCTTTTGCTCTTAAAGTATCCTCCTGTAGGTTGTACATGGACTTCTCGTGTTGTTCTAGACCACCAGGTCTGAATGCTACAGATCTAGCCCTTTGCAGACTATGAGTCTCCTGGTTCATCCATGGCTTTTGGTTTGAGTATGTCTGGTATGTTCTTGAACACACTCATCCACACAGGTCTTGATGAAGTCAGTGACAACTGTGGCATCTTCATTGAGACTCGTAGATGAATACCTGAATACTGTCCATTCCACCGACTCAGAGCAGTCCTCTACCTCCCTTTACTACACCTTCTCAGTCCTCAGCACTCGTGCTGCAGTCTTTAGTCTCTTCCTGTATGCTGGAAGTAGAAGTACAGCCAGATGATTGAACTTTCCGAAGTGTGGGTGTGGGATGGCATGGTAAGTGCTCTTGAAGATGGTATAACATTGGCCAAGTGTATTGGCTTCTCTGGTTCCACAAGTGATATGTTGATGGTAGTTGTTCAAGGTGCCTAGTTGTAATTTGGTCCCATGGTGATAGGGTGCAGTGTTTCATGCCTGCCGATTATGTTGCTCAGCTCCTCCAGTGCCTGCCTGATGCTGGCCTGAGATGGAATGTACACCACCACCGGAATGATGGCAGAAAATTCTCTCAGCAGATAAAATGGATGACATTTTATCGCTAGATGTTCCACATTGGTTGAGCAGGACTGAGACAGAACCACCACATTTGTGCACCTCGATAAGTTAATCATAAAGCATACATCACCTCCTCTGCTTTTAAAAGACTGAGCTGTCCTGTCTTTGCAGAGAAAGGTGAAGCCATCGTTCTGTAGTGCAGCATCTTAAATTGTGGATTTGAGCCATGTTTCTATAAAGCAGAGTACCCAGCAGTTCCTGATATCCCTCTGATGCAGCATCTTACTCTGAGGTTGCTCTGAAACTTATTTGGTACCACTCCAAATCCTCCACCTCATTCCTGTAACAGGTAAACAAGAATTGTATGCAATACTCCAGATGCAGCCTAACTCAAACTTTATAAAGCTGTAACATAAATGTTATTACTATCTGATGTATTAGTTAGGCCACAGTTTGAGTATTGTGTATAGTTCTGGTTGCTACACTGTAGGAAGGATGTGACTGCACTGGAGAGGGTGCAGAGGAGATTCACCGGAACATTGCCTGGAAATAGTATTTTTCTGTTATGACGAGAGAATGGGTAGATTGGATTTGTTTTCCTTGTGGCAGAAGAGGTTGAATAGTGACCTGATAATAGACAATAGACAATAGGTGCAGGAGTAGGCCATTCAGCCCTTCAAGCCAGCACCACCATTCACTGTGATCATGGCTGATCATCCACAATCAGTACCCAGTTCCTGCCTTCTCCCCATATCCCTTCACTCTGCTATCTTTAAGAGCTCTATCTAACTCTTTTTTGAAAGAATCTAGAGAATTGGCCTCCACTGCCTTCTGAGGCAGAGCATTCCACAGATCCACAACCCTCTGTATGAAAAAGTTTTTCCTCAACTCCGTTCTAAATGGTCTACCCCTTATTCTTAAACTGTGGCCTCTGGTTCTGGACTCCCCCAACATCAGGAACATGTTTCCTGCCTCTAGTGTGTCCAATCCCTTAATAATCTTATACGTTTCAATCAGATAGAGGTGTACAGAATTATGAGGGCAGATAGAATAGAGTCATAGAGACACTCAGCACAGAAATGGCGTTTTGGCCTGACTGGTTCCTGTCAATCAAGTTTCCTATCTAAGCTGATCTCACTTGCCTGCATTGGGCCCTTATCGCTCTAAACCAGGAGTTCCCAACCTTATTTATGCCATGGACGCGTACCATTAACTGAGGGGTATGTGGACCCCAGGTTGGAAACCCCTGCTCTAAATCTTCTCTCCCTGTGTATCTGTACAAGCGCCTTTTGAGTGCCATTAAAGTGCCTACATAAGCTACTTCCTCTGGCAGCTGGTTCCTTGCACTGATCACCCTTTTCGTGAAAGAGTTGCCCCTCAGTTTCCCATTAAATCTCTCCCCTCACAAAAATCTAGTTCTCAAATTTCTTGCCCAGGAAATAAAGACTGTGTGCATTGACTCTCTCTATGCCCCTGATGATTTTATACAAATCCACAAGACCACTGGTCATTCCCCTACTCTCCAGTGAAAACAGTCCCAGCCTGCTCATCCTCTCTCCAGGCAACATGGTGGTACATCTCCTCTGCACTCTCTTCAGCTTAATGACGTCTTTTCAATAAGAAGTTGACCAAAACTGAAAACAATCTCCAGATATGGCCGCACCAATGTCTTGTACAACTGTAACATATCATGCCAACTTGTATACTCAGTTCCCTGACTGGTGAAGGCCAGCATGGAAGAATGGTAATGCCTGATAGACTGGTATAGACTTGATAAGCTGAAAGTTGTAAGGAGGTATGGAAGTTCAGCAAAATGCAGATCTACAGGGTAACAGAAGAGCAGGGTTGGCCCATTGTTTTAAGAGGTGGCTCCGAGGTTTCGGGCCGAATGATCCCCTCCTACATTAAGTCAAGCCCCATGAAGAGAAAATAGCCAGTTAACGTTGCTTCTATTTTGTTCAACTGCCAGGGAGAAACCCGTAGCCAAGGTAGCGGATGAACTCCTCTCTTGTCAGACTCAATGTTGTGCGAACTTTCCAGTCACGGCCCATCAGAAGCCCCTGAGCTCAGCGGGACATGGGGCTGCAGCCTGTGGACTCAAAAGGCTCCTTTGTGTTTAGCTTCCTATGTAGTTGAAACTGTGGTCCAGGTGCAGCCATTGCAATCCCCTCCTTATCGTCTGTTCTGTGCTTCGCTCCAAAAGTTGCTAGTATCCGGAAAGGAGTAGTCAAGGCCTGACCTCTGTTCTCGAGGGCCTGGAGCCAGGTTAATTCTTTCTGCTCTTCTGTCCTCACCACAGGGGAAATATTTGCAAAAAATGAGTTAAAACAGAAGAGCACCAAACTTCTTCAGGCAGATGCATTTCCTTGAAAATGCTTGTTTGGAATTTACTCTCAGGAACCTGCCTCACAAGGCCTCATTATTTATCTGCTTGCTACATCCCTGGCCTGGGATCTCAGGGTGTTGTCATCCCTCAAGGAGTTTTCTTTAACAGTCTCCAAGCCTGTAATGTGTCCTGTTTCGGACACAAATCCCATCCCTTTGACGATCTTGCGGTTACCCTGGGCCAAACAGGACAGCTCAAGCCAATCCGCAGCTGTGTGGACCTCTGAGGCCAAGTAAATAGGATGAACATTTGTATTTATGCCTGGGAATCTTTTTTTGTTGACAGCTCTGGGTATTTGATTACATCATATAAAGTCAGGAGGCATAGTACAGCTAACAGAGGTGCTGCCTCATAGCTCCAGAGATGTCTGGTGCTGTCTTGCACCTTTTTCTCTTTGTGACCATGTAGAAAGTATTTCCTCCCATGTGTGAGTTAGTGGGTAAATTCTCCCTCATGTAGGCGAGGGGTGGAATCTGGGAAGAGTTGATGAGAACGTAGGGAGAATTCGATTGAACTTTATCAGATTATGAGAGGCACAGAGAGAGTAGAGAGTCAGCATCTTTTTCCCAGAGTTGGAATGTCTAATACCAGAGAGCATTAATTTGAGCTGAGAAGGGTTAAATTCAAAGGAGGCGTGCAGGGATGCACTGCCAGAGGTTCACTCACAGCACGCTGGAGGAACTCAGCAGGTCGGGCAGCATCCGTGGAAAAGATCGGTCAATGTTTTGGGCCGGAACCTTTCGTCAGGACCCCAGCATCTGCAGATTATTTTGTGTTTATACTGTCAGAGGTTGTGGGGGGAGGTAAATTTAAGACGGTCTTTGATAGGCACGTGAATATGCAGAGAATGGAGGGATATGGACCACGTGCAGGTAGAGGGGATTAGGTATTATTAGCTTAATTACTTCAGCACAACATTGTGGGCCAAAGCGCCTGTTCCTGTTCCTATAATCTTTGTACTGATAGAATACATCTAATTCAGTTCAGTATTATGGATCAAAGGGCTGAACCAGTGCTGTACTTTTCTGTGTTCTAATAAAAGATCCTAAGACCATAAAACCATAAGATATTGGAGCAGAATTTGGCCATTTGGCCCATCGAGACTGTTCCACCATTTCATCATGGCTGGTCCAATATTCCTCTCAGCTCCAGTCTCCAGCCTTCTCCCCGTATCCCTTCGTGCCTTGACTAGTCAAGAATCTATCAACCTCTGCTTTAAACACTTGGCCTCTGCAGCTGCTTGTGGCAAAGAATTTCACAGATACACTATTCTCTGGCTAAAGAAATTCCACCTAATCTCTGTTCTAAAAGGATGCCCCACTATTCTGAGGCTGTATCCTCTGGTCTTAGATTCTCCCACCATGGGAAACATCCTCTCCACATCTTATCTATCAAGGTCTTTCATCATTTGATAGGTTTCAATGAAGTCACTCCTCATTTTCTGAGTTCTAGTGAATATAGGCCCAGAGCCATCAAACACTCTTCATATGACAAGCCATTCAATCCTGGAATCATTTTGTGACCTCCTTTGAACCCTCTCCAGTTTCAGCACACCTGTTCAAAGATAAGTGCCCCAAACTGCTCACAATACTCCAAATGGGGCTGCACCAGTGCTTTATAAAGTCTCAACATTACAAACTTGCTTTTATATTCAAGTCCTCTTGAAATGAATGCTAACATCACATTTGCCTTCCTCACCACAGACCCAACCTGCAAATTAACCTTTAGGGAATCCTGCACAAAGACTCCCAAGTCCATTTGCACCTCAGTTTTTTTTGTATTTTATCTCCATTTAGAAAATAGTCAACTCTTTCATTTCTTCTACCAAAGTGCATGACCATTCACTTCCCAACACTATTCCATCTGCCACTTCTTTGCCCAATCTCCTAATCTGTCTAAGTCCTTCCGTAGCTTCTCTACTTCCTCAAAACTACCTGCCCTTCCACCTATATTCATATCAACTGCAAACTTTGCAACAAAGTAATCAATTCTATCATCCAAATTATTGACATAACATAAAAAGAATCGGTCCCAGCACAGACCCCTGTAGATCATCATTAGTCACCGGCAGCCAACCAGAAAAAGCTCCCTTCATTCCCACTCTTTTTCCTCCTGCCAAACAGCTACTGCTTTATCCATGCTAGAATCTTTCCTGTAATGCCATGGGCTCATAGCTTGTTAAGCAGCCTCATGTGTGGCACCTTGTAAAAGGTCTTCTGAAAATCCAAGTACACAACATCAACCGATTCCCCTTTGTCTACCCTGCTTGTTATTTCTTCAAAGCATTCCAACAAATTTGTCAGGCAAGAGTTTTCCTTGAGGAAACCATGCTGACTATGGTCTATTTTATCATGTGTGTCCAAGTACCATGAGACCTCATCCTTAATAATCAACTCCAACATCTTTCTAACCGCTGAGGTCAGAACAACTAGCCTATGGTTTCCTTTCTTCTGTCCTCTCCCTCTTGATAAGTGGAATGACATTTGCAATTTTCCAGTCTTTCAGAACCATTCCAGAATCTATTGCTTCTTGAAATATCATTACTAATGCCTCCAGAATCTCTTCCGACACCTCTTTCAGAAGCCTGTGGTGTACCATCTGGTCCAGGTGACTCATCTACTTTCAGACCTTTTAGTTTCCCAATATCTTTCTCTCTAGTTATGGTAACTTCATACTCATCAGCACCTCTGACAGCTGGAACCTCCATCATACTGCTAGTGTCTTCCACAGTGAAGACTGATGCAAAATACTTGTACACTTTGACTGCCAGTTCCTTGTCTTCCATTACTACCTCTCCAGCATCATTTTCCAGTGGTCTGGTATCCACTCTTGCCTCTCTTTTACACTTTATGTATCTGCAGAAACTTTTGGTATCCTTTTAATATTATTGGCTAGCTTGCACTTGTATTCCATCTTTACCTTCTTAATGGCTTTTAAAGTTGCCTTCTACTGGTTTTTAAAAGCTTCCCAATCCTCTAACTTTCCACTAACTTTTGGACCAACCAAGAATAGAGCATAAATATAGCAATACAAAAACCACAAACAATCAAGCAACAATATGCAAACTATGCCAGATGGAAGTAAGTCCAGGACCAGCCTATTGGCTCAGGGTGTCTGACCCTCCACGGGAGGAGCTGCAAAGTTCGATGGCCACAGGCAGGAACAACCTCCCGTGATGCCCAGTATTGTATCGCGGTGGAATATGGCCGGGGTCCAACAGCAAAAAGTTCAATATCCGGTCTACAGACATGTTCCTCGATCGTAATATAACCAGGGTCACACCATCCGTTGTTAACCAGAACAGCAAGCCCCCAACTCCTTTATGCTTACCACTCTCAGTCCTCTGGCATGAGAAATCCTCTCTCATGCCCCTGTAATTCCCTTTACTCCACTGGAATACTGATACATCTAACTTCAGCTTCTCCTTCTCAAATTTCAGGGTGAATTCGATCATACTATGATCACTTTACCCTAAGGGTTCTTTTACCTTAAGCTCTCTAATCAATTCTGGTTCATTGCGCAACACCCAACCCAGAATAGCTGATCCCTTAGTGGACTCAACCAGGAGCTGCTCTAAAAAGCCATCTCGTGGACATTCTAGAAACTCCCCTTCCTGGAATTGAGCTGCAACCTGATTTCCTAATCTACCTGCATATTGAAATCCCCCATGAGTATTGTAACATTGTCCCTTTGACATGCATTTTCTATCTCTCATTGTAATTTGTAGACCACCTCCTTACTACTGTATACAACTCCCCTCATGGTACTTTTGCCCTTGCAGAAAAGTGATTGAAGTTGAATTAGGCAATTGGGTAGTTGATAGTCAGCAGGTTCTGACTGAGCTGTAGGGCCTGTTTCTATGATGACCCAGTGACAATGAAGGAATGGTGATATATTTCAGGTCACAATGTAGTTGGTGGTGCATCAATTGTACCCTTGTTTCTTTATGAAAGGGATAGATAAGATGGAGATAGTAAAGTTCTTTCCACTGGTGAGTGAGACTAGAACTAGTAATCTTTTTAGTCAAATTTCTTGTCTTTTGAACTAACAGTGAGTTGTCACACATGTTTGGTAGCACCAGCTTAAATGAGAGGACTGAGCTTCAGTAGGTCTTAGCCAGGTTAGCTGTGATCTTACTGAAGGGCAGAGCAGGCTTGATGGGCCAGATGACCTACTCCTGCTCCTATTTCACATGCTCTTATCTTCTTGGCGGGAGTGGTCATGGCTTTGGTGGGTGTGATTGGAGTAAGCTGGGCGTATTTTGTAGCTGGTTTGCACCGTAGCCATTGTGTGCCAGTGGTGGAGGGAGTAAATGTTTGAGTATCCATCCACTCTAGACATTCATTCCCTTCAGCATTGACACACAGTGGGCTACTTTGCCCTGGAAGATGTCAAGCTCCTTGAGAGTTGCTGGTGCTGCATTCATTCAGTCAAGTAGAAGGTATTCCCTCACACCCCTGGCTTGCATCTTGAGGAATGGCCTTGCAGTATTAAGCAGTGAGTTATTCACTGAGGGATAGCCAGCCACTAAGTTGCTCTTCTACTAGTACATCTAAGACAGGGCTGGTCTGCCGAGTCTCTAGTCAATGTTACCTGGTAATTGGTTTATTGTTGTCACATGGACAGTGAGAAGCTTTGTTTGTACGTCATCCAGACAGATCATTCCATATATAAGTGGACTGAGGTAGTATAAACAAACATAAAGACTGCTGAATAAACGGAGAAAGTCCAGTGTGGGTGGACACATAAAACGCATTGCTGCAGTCATGAAGAGCGCACATCAGTGGCTCTACCTCATTCAGAGTTGGAGGAGATTTTGTACGACACCAAAGCTTCTAGCAAATTTCTATAGGTGTAGAGTGGAGGGTATTCTGACTGGTTGCATCATAGGCTGCAATATGAAGAGAGCTGCAGAGAGTTGTGAAGTTGGCCAGCTCCATCATGGGGACAACCACTGAGGACATCTTCAAAATGTAGATCCTCAGAAGGCAGCATCCACTATTAGGGAACCTCACCAACTTCTTCCCATTACTACAGTTGGGGAGGTACAGGAGCCCAAATACTCAAACCTGAGGAACAGCTTCTTCCTCTCCACCATCAGATTTCAGAACGATCTATGAACCCATGAACAGTACTTTATTATTCCTCATGCACTGATGGTGGTGTTTGTCCATTGTGTCTGAAAACAGCAAGAAGCCGGTGTGGTAGGGTTTTTAAAGTGGAAAAGACATTGCATTGAGGGAGTTCCACTCTTTCGATCTCAGAGGTCTGGGTCCAGTGGTACGAACAAGCATCACAACTGGGGTGTTCTTGGTGCAATGGATGATCATGACATTTTCTGTGCCTTCATGCCCTTGACTCTTCATGAAGCATTGCCGAACCACCTGCCTGGCCATTGGATCTCACTGTAGATCTCATCCGCCCAGTTTGCCAGAGAAGACTTTGCATGCTAGGACAGACCTGTCCAAATCTCACCAGGGTATGAGGCCACCAGCTGCTCTCATCTGGTTCAGACTGCCTATTGAAGCTGTGGTGTGGTTATTATCACATGCAAACAGCTAGTTGGAGCCACCGATGAGAGCTGAGTGACCTGCCCCAGAATGGACATGACAAGCTCCCTCTTCTTGGACACCCCATACACCCCATTATTATTTTTGTGTCTTGCACTGTACTGCTGCCACAAGGCAACACATTTATGACAGATCTCAATGACAATAAACCTGATTCTGATCTGGTGCTGGAACTAAAAGAAATAGCCTTGGGCTGATGTGTTCTAAAGTAGCATTGAAAATGCCCAGACCTCAGCACCATAAGAAACGTTGTTCACAAGAGAATCTGCAGCTGCTGGAAAACACACACACAAAGCTGGAGGGACTTCTGACACAAAATGCTGGAGGAGTCCTGATGAAGGATCTCGGGCCAAAGCATCAGCTGTTTATTCTTTTCCATTGATGCTGCCTGGCCTGCTGAGTTCCTCCATCATTTTGCGTCGGTTACAATAAAAATTTAACCATCTCAGATTTCCCCACCTTGCTCCATGTCCAATGCGGTCTTCTTCTGAAGTGTACTTATATTTGGGATGTTGGAATTTTAATTGCCAATTTGCACGAAGCAAGCTCCTACAAACTAATAATTTTTTATGACGTGGGTCACAAGACAAATATTTGTTAGGATAACAAGGAAAATTCCACTACTCTTCAGAGTACTTGCAGTGTCCTGCAGTCGCCCAAGTTGGCAGACATGATTTTACTTTAAGCCTTATTCCCCAGCGCTAACGCTGGAATACAAGCTCAGATCTTTGTCTTCGTGTCCTTGGAGTAAGGCGTTCATCCGTATGTTCCGATGGAGGGTAGAAGTGCTCCACTCTGAGCTAGGGTCAACACAAATGCACGAAGAGATCGTTGACAGTAACTTCTATTCTTAACTGTTTCCACTAGCTCTTATCGGGTGTGGATAATGAAGCAAATCTTGTTTGGAGTTCAAGGGTCTCATGTCCTTGGTTTTGAGTTTACAATAAATTTAATTTCATAGCTTCTGTGCTGTACATCAGCTCTCTATGCACTCTGTATCTCTTTAAAAAAATTCACTGCTGCAAGATGTTATGTAAAAATCTGTTAATGACGTACTTTACATGACTCTGGAGTTTATTTAAGCTCAATGTCAATATGTTTAATTCCTGAAGACTATATAATATTTTCAAAACAGACATTGACCTCCAGATTCACCCTTTGGGCTGTGGGCTGGGTTGTTATCCTAGTGAAGAGGCCACATATTCTGTCAGCCAGTTGTGGGCTGGTACTTGTGGGGCCACTTTCATACAAGTGTCCTGATGGATTCATCAAGCTTATTTTGCACGGAGACACTGCAGTAGAAAGCTACTCTGTAATGAAATTATGAGGAAAATGTGAAGGGTCAGGAATCAGACATTACCAGACTCCAGCACAGCTCCCTTGGCTGAGGATTGTCATTGTTAAATCTTTCTCTCTCTCTGGCCATGCCTGCCAGTCTGATCCAACAACTTTGGATCATGACCAAGAACCCAAGTTTTGGAATTTTCCCCCACAAAACCCCTGTGCCTCTTTTAGAGAGAAATGGACAGGTGATATTTCAGGCTGAGATCCTTCGTCTGGACTGAGAGATAGAGGGGAGATACCCAGTGTAAATGGTGGAGAGAAAGGGTGGAACAAGAGCTGGCAGGTAATAGGAGGATGCAGGTTTGGGGGAAGAAAAGCAAAAGGGGGAGAGGGGAGTGTGTCGATGGTGCTAGAAGCTGAGAGTATTTCCACCTCTCGTCTTGCAGCTGCCTGACCTGCTGAATCCCTCCAGCGTTTTGTGTGTTGCACCAGATTCCAGCATCTGTAGTCTCTTGAGTTTCCACAGGTCTCTTTGCCTATCTTTATAGTTTGCTCCATATAACTTACTGCATAAAACTTCTCAACTGTCTACTCGACGTTGACATCATTTCTCCCAATTACAGACATTCACCTTGATACACCCATCATAAGGAGCAAAATTAGGCCATTTGGCCCATTGAGTCTGCTCTGCCATTAAATCATGGCTGATTTCTTTTCAAGCCCATTCTCCTGCCTTCTCGCCAAAACCCTTAACCCTTAAACCCTCTTACAAATCAGGAACCTATCAAGTTCTGCCTGAAGTACACCCAGTGACTTGGTTTCCACAGCCCTCCACCTCAAAGAGTTCCACAAATTAATCACACCCCGCTGAAGAAATTCCCCTCATCTAAAGGGACGCCTCTTTATTCTGAGGCTGAGGGTAGTTAATAAAACCCTTTGCAATACCTTCATTTCCAGGATCTGGCCAGCATTTATCGCCCAACTCGAATTGCCCCTTGAGAAGGTTGGGGTGAGCTTTTCCGTAAACCCCCTGCAGTCCTGACGAAGGTGCTTCCCCAGTGCTGGTGGGGAGGGAGACTTCGTGACACTGAAGGAGCTAACAAATGGGTTGTTTTCTTTAGATTACTGAAGATTGAGCAGAGACGTGATTGATTTATCTCAAATTATGAGAGGCAGCATAGGGTAGATAGAGTCTCTTCCCCAAAGTGGTAATGTCAAAAAGGACAAGATGTAGTTCAAGGTGCAAGAGGGAAAATTTAAAGGAGATTTATGTAGCAAGTTTGCTACACAGAGAGTAGTGGCTACCTGGAATTTTCTGCCAAGGAGAGCAGAGGAAGCAGATACATTAGCAATGTTTAAGAGCACATGAACAGGCAGGGAGGGGATGGAGGGATATAAATCTTGTGCAGGCAGATGATAGTTTGGATTGACATGAGGGTCAGCACAGACATGGTGGCTGAAAGGCCTGTTCTCTGTTCTATATTCTACGGAACAATGACATGTTTCCAGATCTGCACGCTGTGTGAATTGGAGTATAGAAGTATCTGTAAAATGTGTTGCGGAGGGTACACACTACAGTCACATTGTGCTGCCTGTGGAAGGAATGAACTTTTAGGGAGGTAGGCAGGGCTGCTTTATCTTGAATGGTGACCGACAAATTAAAACTGATTCACTGGTTTGGGATCCTAGAGTCATAAAGCATTACAGCACAGAAACAAGCCTTTCTGCTCATCATCCAAACTGGCCACCAATCAGCCACTTTCACTTCACTCCATTCAGTGCTAACAAGGTGCTTTCCTTTAAAATGGAGAATCCAAATACAGTCTAGGTGATTGCTTTGCCAAAGCGCCCTATATAGTCTACCATAGAATGCAGAAAAATATAGCATAGACATTGACTTTCTGTCAATGATGTGGCAGCTCTGGACTGTTGCATTAATTTTCCATCTCATCCCTATCTCTGTCCTCTTCCCCAGTTCCAGGCAAGGAAGCTTGAAAAACACGCTTCATCTTCTGTCTGTGTATATGATAGCAGAATATTGAACTCAACAACTTCAGGTAACCAGCCTTTCCAGTTTGTGTCAGACAAACCCGTTCTGATGAAAGATCATCAACCCATAACGTTAATTCTGACTTTCCACCTTGCTCTTTTATTTCAGATTTGCAGCAACCGCAGAATTCTATATCTCACACTTTTATTATTTTTCCCTCTTTCCACCACCTTCACTCATTTTCTCCTCTATTTCCGGCTGCTTTAGACAGACACACAGTTGTGGACATCCTGTTCTAGGATGGATGCCAGTAAATTGGAAATGTTGCAAAAAGATTTATGAGGATGTTACTGGGACTGGGGAGTTTAGGTGAAAGGAGAGCTGCTGCTTCATATTGTCAGTGATTTGGGTTCAATCCTGTCTGAGCTGATTTTGCATGTTCTCTCTGTGACATGTGGGAGGAAATTGGAGGAAATCCATGCGGTAACAGGGAGAATGTACAAACTCATTACTGACAGTGACAGAATCGAACCTGGGTCACTGGCACTGTAATAGTATTATACTATGAAGCCCAGTGACTACCGGCAGCAAACAGAGAAAAGGATAAAACTGAATACTTTATTAGTAACACATTATCTTGTAAACTTTATGGTAAGAGATCACCGCAAACAGTGGAGAGGTGGGCAAAGGCGAGGCTGAGTTGAAGGTTGAAGCATAGGGGATCGAGGCAAAGTTGAGGCAAAGTCGAGGCATGTTCAAGGTAAATTTGGGGTGATGTTGAGGCATATTTGAGGCAAAGTCAGGATGAGCAGAGTGGAGGAGAAGCAGATTCGAGGTCTGTTCAAATTAACTGAGAACCAGGTGTGATCAATTTAAGTGCCAGTCCGATTTCAAAAGGTTGGGTACGGGCTGAAACGTGGGCTGGAGGGATCCAGGCCCAGAATATATCGATGCAACAGGGCCCAGATCCTAGTTTGAGGAACCACCTGATATTTGGACAATTTAAGTGCTGGGCCAGATGCATTAAAAAAGCAGGGTGCTGGGACAAGAGGCGAGGGTCGGGCTGGTCCTGCTCTCTGCTCTACAACGTTTACTCGGCTCTGCACTGAACTGAGGCTAAGTCAGTCTGCTCATTGGGTGTCTGACAGTCTTCTTGTCTTAATGGGTTCATTTGGGTTTCTTTGTTTTCTGACAGCCTGTAAGGAGACGAATCTCAAGGTTGTATCATGTATACATGCTTTGATAGTAAATGTACTTTGATCTTAACTGCTACACTACCATGCTGTCCCTAAAATACATTTAGTCAGGTACATAGATAGGAAAAAAATTTGAGGGATATGGGCCACAGGACTATGGGACTAGCTTGGATAGGTAACTTGCTTAGCATAGTCAGATTGGGCTGAAGAGCCTGTTTCTGTGCTGTACAACTCCATGATTCACTAACTGTGATTAATGATCCACTGCCATCCTCAGTCAGTCAGCACTACCACTGACTTCAATTATTCAGTTACTGCGTCGCTTCCCCACCCAGCTCCTCCCTGCTTCTGTCGCAGTAGCCTCTCTCCCCTCCTCCATCTGCATATCAGTTCCCGCTCACCTGGGCCCACCTATTGCTTGCCAGTTCCTGCACCACCCCTCCTCCTCACCTCTCTATAATGGTCATGTCTCACCTGCTCTTTCAGATCAAAATGCTGTCAGCCCATTTCCCTCCATAGATGCTGCCTGACCTGCTGTGTTCCTCCAACAGCTTGTTTTTTTCTATTGCCCCAGGCTCCAGCATCTACACTCTCTTGGGTATCCAAAGGGTAAATATTGTCTGAAGTCTTGGTGGGGGAGTGCTTCTGCTTCTTTGAAACGGTGCCACAGTTATCAGATCCATCCAGAGAGGGCCCAAGTGTAACTGAATGCACAAATCACTGTACAGTTCTCCCTCTGTACTGTTTGCAAGCATCTGTCCAAATTCCTGTGCTTCATTGCTTGGAATAGGATTTGAACCTCAAAGTTCCAAACTCCAAGACAAAATGTGCTTCCAACTGAGCCACAGCTGCCTCCTTTAAAGGAGGATACACAAGATCTATGCCAAACGGCTAGATTTATTAATCAAGGGCGGGAGACTTAGGAGTGGAGGAGAACGGGAGTGACAAAAATTACTTGCAAGAATGCTGGTGGAAGACAGGGGCACCCTTGTTTTAGACTTGCGACTTGAAAGTAAATTTGATGCATGGACCAGGACTTTATTTCCCGGGGCATAGGAGATTGAGGGCTGACGGGGAAGAGCTAGAGAGGATCAAGAGGGGTATAGGCAGGGTGAAAGCAAAGAGTCTTTGTCTCCAGGGAGGTGCCTTGGAAGTGGTGTTAGAAACAAAATAAAAGCACAGATTTAAGTGCAGAGGTGAGACAGAAAGTGGTCATAGCTTGAAATGTGCTGCTGGGATTGGGGGAGTGGTGGGAGTAGACACAATGGCACTGTTCAAGAAGTTCTTGGACAGATACAGTACACAATCAGGCATGATCCTGGGCAGCAAGAAGCAATTAATTAACTTATAATTTATAAATCTATAGAATAATAACCATAACAAAAGCAATGAACGACTGTCCAACTAGGGTGTTCAACCAGAGTGTGCTGGATGTCTGGTCCTGTGCTGCACTGTCTGCTTTCTCTGGTCCCTTTCCAATGGTTTGCAATTGGATGCCGATGAGATTTCAAATGGATGCTTGATGGTCAGCATGGATATGATGGGCCGAGTGGCAGTCTGATTTTAGGAGAACTGGGGAAATGGGATTGATGGGCTTGGTCTACTAAAGGCTGACACAGAGTCACAGTGTAGTAACTCACCAGCCACCTCATTACCCTGCTGACTTGCCGCTTATCTACGCATGCAGATCTCTGCCTCCAGACAAACAAACTCTCTGCACAATTTCTAAATCCAATTCCAAGAGGTTTATGGTTCTAACTGCTCTCAACCTGCTGTCAATTAATGATGTTATTTTTATCTCCTGTAATCCCTTTGTGTGTTGTGGCGGTAGCGAGAATTGTAATTTGGTGTTGCTTAGAGTGAGCTAACCTTGTGGTAGAGAGGCAGAGGGTGAGGGGCAGGTGTTGGGCAGTTCCTTCCATCCTCTGCATCTTGGACAGTTGGAGATTAGTAGAAGGGTAGTGTTGTTACAACTGTACAGATGATTGCACTTTGGTAGAAAGAATAAAGGTGTTGTCTGTTTTCTATTTGGAGAGCAAATTCAGAAATCAGAGATGCAAGGGATCTTGAGAGTCCTAGGTCAGGATTCCCTGAAGATTAACTTGCAGGTTGAGTTAGTAGTAAAGAAGGCAAATGCAATGTTAGCATTCATTTTGATAGAATGAGAATATAAAAGCAAGAATGAATTGCCGAGGCTTTATAAGCTGTTACTCAAATTACATTTGGAATATTGTGAACTATTTTGGGCCCCTTATCTGAGGAAGGGGTCTTTCTTCCACCCATCAGAGATATTTATCATGACCGTTGCAGACACAGGGCCTTTAGCATTTTTAATAATCCCTCCCAATCCGTCCAACAATCTCTTTGAACCCCTACCATCAGGCAGGAGATACCATAGCATTTAAGACAAGAACTGTTAGGATGGGAAACCTGTATTGTATGAGCCAGTTATTATTTGTTAATTTATTTGTGGTAATATGACTTTAAATGTTGTGTGTGTGTGAGTTGTATGTACTGTGTTGTGCATCTTGGTCTGGAGGAATGTTGTTTTGTTTGGGGGAATACATACTTGTGTACAGTTGATTGACAACAAACTGAACTTGAACTTACACAGTGCAGAAACAGGCCCTTCAGGCCCTTTAGCCTGACTAAAATGTCTATTTGCACTACTCCCATTGGCCTGTGTTTGACCCATATCCCTCTGAAACTTACCTATCCATGTCCCTGTCCAGCACTTTTTAATCATTGTCATTGTACTTCCTCAGGCAGCTCATTCTATTTACCCACCACCCTCTGTATCAGAGGTTCTTAAAACTTTTTTATGCCAGTCGGCTGAAGCCTCTGGGCCCCTTCCCAGAATAATGTGTTTAAATATATAAAATAAAACACATAGGATTACAGAAGAAACCAATTCTATTGAAAGGGATGGCATCTGGTTGTCTCACGAGACCATGGATCTGCGCCTGGAAAGTCTCCAGGGCACAGGCCTGGGCAAGGTTGTATGGAAGACCAGCAGTTGCCCATGCAGCAAGTCTCTTCTCTCCAAGCCACCGATGTTGTCTGAGGGAAGGGCAAGGGTTGATACAGCTTGGCACCAGTGACGTCGCAGGAGTTGCCAGAACGAGGTTGAAGACAACGTCGGACTGCCTTAGGGACTCCAGCTCCGGATTTGTCCTTGGGGTTTACTCCCGAAGCCTTTCCCATGAGTGGGTATGGCGGCAAGGCAGCAGAGGTTTGAAATCAGAGTTTCCCCTCTCTTAGACGGACTGCCTTCCCAGGCTGATGAGCTCCATCTACCTGAAATACAGCCGTCAAAATATAAACAAAACAAATTTGTGATACAGTAATATATGTGCTTCTTTATTAATGCATTAAATAGCAAAGCTATACATTTAAAATATAGGGAAGTTAAAATTAAGTTTTATTTTTTAAAGGCATATCAGTGTGAAGGTTGCTGTTACTTGGCTTGACTAAGAACATTAAACTGTGTGGAGGTCTTTGACATGTCGTGTTGGGCATCCACTCACAGGGCTGCCCGATGGTCAGCCAGCCACAATGCACGAGCGTCTGCAGACAGGAAGACTACGATCACATTCGATCCAGCAGCGAATCTGATAACTACTGTAATTCCAAAGTAGTGATGAGCATGTCAGAAATGATATTTTGAGATATTTGTAACAACTGTAATGTGATATGAAAATATCTCTGATTTCTATTGGTGACAAAGTCACAGGTAATGCTAATACTGTGGTTTGTTAACTACATTCATAATTGAAAGAAATGATAAATTTCAGATACAGGTTAGTACAAACAAAGATGTAAATTTTTTTCCCATCCAAGATCACAGACCCTCTGGAATCTATCCGCAGACCCCCAAGGGATCGTGGACCCCAGATTAAGGCCCCTTGCTCTATGTGCAAAATGTCCCTTATATCCCCCTTAAATCTTTCCCCTCTCACCTTCTTTCTTTCATGGCATGTATACACTCCAAAAAAGATTGACTGGACTAATCTGGGATGAGATATTTGGAGCATGCAGAAGACCAAGGTGGGGAGACCAGGAAGAGGAGAAGGATTGAGCCAAGTCCTGCTGAAGGGTTTCAGCCTGAAACATTGACTGTACTTTTTTCCATTGATGCTGCCTGGCCTGCTGAGTTCCTCCAGCATTTCGTGTGTGTTGCTTGGATTTCCAGCATCTGCAGCTTTTCTCTTGTTTATGAGAGCTTTGTCCTGCTTTGAGTGGCTAAAGGAATTAGATCTGTATTCTTTAGAGTTTAACAGAATGAGGGGTGATCTGATGGAGTTATATTACGGCAGATATTGAGATGGTTCCTCTAGTAGGAGAGTTTTGAATGAGAGGACTTAGTTACAAGACTAGGGGTCAAACATTTGAAACTGAGGTGCATGAGAAACCTTTCTTGCCGAGGACAATGAATCTCTGGAGTTCGTTACCCCACAGAGCAGTGAGGCTGGATCAAAGGAAGATATTTAATTGGAGATATTTAACACATTGTTGAAAGACGGAAATCAAGAGCTGTGGGGAACCGCAACAGAAGAGGAGATGAGGCCTCGATTAGATCAGCCCTGACCACATTGAATGACGGGGAAGGCACGAAGGGCTCAATTGTCTGCTTCTGTTCCTATTTCCTAACGTTCTTCTGTTCAGCTTGTCCCTTCGTGAAGCTGGAGGACACTTGGGGACAATCTGTTGAACATAAGAGCACAAGTAACAGGAGCAGGCCTGTGTCCTTAAATTATTTATAAGCTCCAGCTCATTGAAGAATAAGTGCCAGTTGACTGAATCCTTGTACATGGGCACTGCCCCTTTAATGTAAGCATGAGTGTGATCAGGCTACAATGTGCAGAGAAGGGATCCTCAGTGTGAGTGGATTAAAATTCACTAACTGGTGGGAACGTTCCTGATGAAGTGTCAGCGTTTGGAACCACACCCATATCTCCATGGAAACAGCAGAGGATCACTCAGCCCAGATCTCCTAGAAGATCATGGCTGGCACCTAGGACTCCACATTCCCACCTCTCTCTGAAACCTTTCACCTTCCCCTTTCTGCCTTGAAAATATCCAAATCTACTTCCACTGCTCTTTGAGGGAGAGGGTTTACGACCCTTCGAGAGAAAAATAAAACTTGTCTCAACTCCACAATGAAGTAGGCGACATCATATATTTAAATGATAATCCTCTGGTTCTAGAGTCTCCCACAAGTGGAAGTACCATCTCTGCGGCAGAAAATGACAGGAATGGAACACACCGCAGTTAAAAGAATAGAAAGGTTATGGGTCAAATACAGGCAAATGGGACTAGGTCAGGCATCTTCAAATTTGAAAGTAAATTTATTATCAAAGTACATATATGTCACCATGTACAACTCTGAGATACATTTTCTTGCGGGCATATTCGATAAACCCAATAACCATAACAGAATCAATGAAAGACCACACCAGCAGGGTGGACAACCAGAGTGTAAAAGACACACAATAGTGCAAATTAATGCTTGGCTGAGAAGCTGGTGGAGAGAACTTCAGGTTCTTGGATCATTGGGATCTCTTCTGGGGGAGGTATGACCTGTACAAAAGGGACGAGTTGCACCTGAACCCAAGGGGGACCAATATTCTCTTGGTCAAGTTTTTTAGAGCTGTTTGGGAGGGTTTAAACTAATTTGGCAGGGGGATGGGAACCGGAATGAAGGGACTCAGGATAGGACAGATTGTGAAAAAGCAAAGATAGTGTGCAGTCAGAACGTCAGGAAGGGCAGGTGACAGGACAAAATTGCAGCCAGTAGGGTGAATAAAAAAGGGTAGTAAAAAAAACACAGGACTCAAAGTGCTATATCTCAATGCATGGAGTATAAGAAGTAAGGTGGATGATCTTGTTGCACTATTATAGATTGTCAGGTATGATGTTGTGGCCAGCACTGAATCATGGCTGAAGGACAGTTGTAGTTGGGAGCTGAATGTCCAAGGTTACACATTAGGAGGGATAGGAAGGTAGTCAGAGGGGGTGGCTTGGCTCTGCTGGTAAAGATTAGCATCAAGTCATTAGAAAAATGTGACATAGGATCGGAAGATGTTGAATCCTTTTGGGTTGAGTTAAGAAACTGCAAGGGTTAAAAGACCCTGATGGCAATTATATACAGGCTTCCAAACAAAAACATGTGGACTACAAATTACAATAGGAAATAGAAAAGGTGTGTCAAAATGGCAATGTTATGATACTCATGGGAAATTTTAATATGCAGGTAGATTGGGAAAATCAGTTTGGTAATGAATCTCAAGAGATTGAATTTGTTGAATGCCTACGAGATGGCTTTTAGAGCAGTTTGTCATTGAGCCTACTAGGGGATCAGCTCATACTGGATTGGGTGTTATGTAATGAATTGGGAGATTAAGGAGCTTAAGGTAAAGGACCCCTTAGGAGACAGTGATCACAATTGTGATTGAGTTCAACTTGAAATAAGACAGGGAGAAAGTAAGGTCTGATATAGCAATATTTCAGTGGAGTAAAGGAAATTACAGTGATATGAGAGAGGAGTTGGCCAAAGTAAATTGGAAGGGTTGAAAGTAGAGCAGCAATGGCTTGAGGTTTTGGGAAAAAATGAGGAAAGTGTAGGATAGATGTATTCCAAAAACAAAGGAATACTTAAATGGCAAAATAGTATATCTGTGGCTGACAAGGGAAGTCAAAGTAAAAGAGAAGGCATACAACAAAGCAAAAATTAGCCAGAAGATAGAAGTTTGGGAAGCTTATAAAACCTACAGAGAGCAACTAAAAGAATCATGAGTAGGGAAAAAGTGAAATATGAAAGCAAGCTAGCTAATAACATCAAAGCTTTTTCAAGTATATAAAAAATAAAAGAGAGATGAAAGTGGATACAGGACCACAAAAAATGAGGGCAGAAAAATAATAACAGGGGTCAAGAAGATGGCAGATGAACTAAATGTGTACTGTGTTTTAAACCAGTCTTCACTGTGGAAGACACTAGCAGTGTGCCAGGTGTCGAAGGATGTGAGGGAAGAGAAGTGAGTGCAGTTACTATTACAAGCGAGAAGGAGTTCAAAAAACTGAAAGACCTAAGGGCACCCGGACAGGATAAGCTGCACCCTAGGGTTCTGTAAGAGGTAGCAATAGAGATTGTGGAGGCATTAGTAATGATCTTTCAATAATCATTGGACTATGGCATGGCGACAGAGGACAGGAAAATTGCTAATGTTACTCCACTCCTTAAGAAAGGAGGGTGGTAGCAGGAAGGAAATTATAGTCCTGTTAGACTGACCTCAGTGGTTGTGGAGATGTTAGAGTCAATTGTTAAGGATGAGGTGATGGAGTACTTGGTGACACAGGCCAAGATAGTACAAAGTCAACATGGTTTTCTTCAGGGAAAATCCTGCCTGATGAACCTGTTTGAATTCTTCGAGGTGATTACAAGTAGGACAGAAAAAGGGGACATAGTGGATGTTGTATATTTGATTTTCAGAAAGCCTTTGACAAGGTGCCACACACGAGGCTACTTACCAAGTTAAGAGCTCATGGTATTACAGGAAAGTTACTGGCGAAGTTAAAGCATTGGCTGATTGGTAGGAGACAGCAAGTGGAAGTAAAAGGATCCTTTTCTAGTTGGCTGCCAGTGCCTAGTGGTGTTTCTCAGGGGGTCAGTGTTGGGACTGCTTTTTTGTATGCTGTATGTCAATAACTTAGATGATGGAATAGATGGCTTTGTTACCAAGTTTGCAGAAGATATGAAGATTGATGGAGGGACAGGTAGTGTTGAGGAAACAGGTAGGCTGCAGAAGGACTTAGACAGATTAGGAGAATGGGCAAGAAAATGGCAAATGAAATACAATGTTGGAAAATGCATGGCCATGCACTTTGGTAGAAGAAATAAATGGGCAGACTATTTTCTAAATGGGGAGAAAATCCAAAAATCTGAGATGCAAAGGGATTGGGAGTTCTTGTTCAGAACACCCTAAAGGTTAACTTGCTGTTGGTGAGGAAGACAAATGTAATGTTAGCATTCATTTCTGGAGGTCTAGAATATAAGAGCAAGATGTAATACTGAGGTTTTATATAGCACTAGTGAGGCCTGACCTTGAGTGTTGAGAACAGTTTTAGGCTTCTTATCTAGGAAAAAGTGTGCTGGCATTGAAGAGGGTTCAGAGGAGGTTCACAAGGATGATTCTGGGAATGAAAGGGTTGTCATGTGAGCCTGTACTCTAGGTCTGTACTCGCTAGAATTTAGAAGGATGAGGGGGATCTCGTTGAAACCTTTCCAATGTTGAAAGGCCTAGACAGAGTAGATGTGAAAGGATGTTTCCCATGATGGGGGAGTCTAGGAATAGAAGGACCAGCCTCAGGATAGAGAGGCATCCATTTAAAACAGATACGTAGAGAAATTTATTTAGCCAGAGAGTGGTGAATTTGTTACCACAGGCTGCTGTGGAGGCCAGGTTATTGGGTATATTTAAGGCAGAGATTGATTGGTTCTTGATTGACCATGGTATCAAAGGTTAAGGGGAGAAGGCTGGGGAGTGGGGCTGAGGAGGGGAAAGAAAGGATCAGCCATGATTGAATGGTGGAGCAGACTCAATGGACCAAATGGCTTAATTCTGCTCCTATGTCTTATGCTGTTATGGTCAAGTACAAAAGGAAACAAAATGATAAATAAACAATAAATATCAAGAACTTGAGATGAAGAGACCTTGAAAGTAAGTCCACAGCTTGTGGGAATATTTCAGTGATGGGGCAAGTGAAGTTGAGTGAAGTTATCCCCTTAGAGCCTGATAGTTAAGGGGTAATAACTGTTCCTGAATCTAGTGATGTTTGTCCCTAGTCTCCTGTACCTTCTTCCTGATGGCAGCAGCGAGAAGAAGCATGAGCTGTGTGGTGGGGGTCCCTGATGATGGATGCTGCTTTCCTGCAACAATGCTCCGTGTATATGTGCTCAATGGTGGGGAGGGCTTTGCTCGTGATGGACTGATCCATATCCACAACTGTTTGTAGGAGTTTCCTACAAAATTTGGTCTGCCATGAGGAGTTGGGCCCAGAAGCCTGTTTCTATGCTGTATAACTCTATAACCCTCTGACTTTGCACTGCTAAAATGATATGTAATGCTCCCATTTTGTTTTGGGAAGTCTCCTTCCCAAACCACTTCCTCGTGGGTCTGCCTCTACTTCCTCAGGGGTCTGTGGAGATTTGGCATGTCATCAGAAACCTTGGCAAGCTTCTATAGATGTGTGGAGGAAAGTGTGCTGACTGGCTGCATTATGACCTGGTATGGGAACACCAATGCCTTTGAGTGGAAAATACTACAAAAGATAATGGATTTGGCCCAATACATTACAGCTAAAACTCTCCCAACCATTGAGCACATCTACATGAAACATTGCTGTAGGAAAGCAGCATCCATTATCAAAGATCCTCACCACCCGGACCATGCACTTTTCTTGCTGCTACCATCAGGTAGAAGGTACGAGTGCCTCAGGATTCATCACCACCAGGTTCAGGAATAGTTACTACACCTCAACTATGAGGTTCTTGAACAAAAAGAGATAGCTACACTCATTTAAGGACTCTTTTATCTTGTTATTTCACACTCGTTACTTTTTGCTATTTCTTTACTGTATACCTGCATTTGCAGAGTTTGTTGTCCATTGATCATGCTTGTGGTTACCATTCTATGGATTTGCTAAGCACGCCCATGGAAAAAAAATCTCAGGGTTGTATGTGGTGACATGTATGTACTATTTTACTTTGAACTTTGAACTTGGAACTTTGAAAGGAAGTGAACCCAACACCGACCCCTGTGGAACACCACTAGTCATTGACAGCCAATCAGAAACGGCCCCCTTTATTCCCACTCTTTGCCTCCCGCCAGTCAGCCAACCTCTATCCATGTTAATATCTTTCCTGTAATTCATGGGCTCTTTATCTTGTTGAGCAGCCTCATGTGTAGTACCTTGTCAAAGACCACCTGAAAATTGAAGTAAACAACATCCGCTGAGTATTCTTTCTCTATCCTGCCTGTTATTTCATCAAAGAATTCCAATGGATACGTCAGGCAAGATTTCCCTTTAAGGAAACCATCTGACTTCAGCCTATTTTGTCATGTGTCCCATCCTTAATAATGGTCTCCAATATCTTCCCAACCACAGTAGACAGACCAACTGGCCTATAATTTCCTGTCTTTTATCTCCCCCACTTCTTAAGGAGTGGAAAGACATCTGCAATTTTCCAGCCTCTGGAACCATTCCAGAATCTAGGGATTCTTGAAAGATCACTGCTAATGCCTCCACAATCTCTTCAGCTACCTCTTTCAGAACCTGGGTTGTAGTCCATTTGGTCCAGGGTGACTTATCTACCTTCAGACCTTTCAGCTTACCAAGTACCTTCTCCTTAGTAATAGCAACTACATCACTTCTGCTCTCTGATGCTCTCAATTTTCTGCAGTACAGTTGGTGTCTTCCATAGTGAAAGCTGATGCAAAATACTTATTGATTTCATCCGCTATTTGTTTGTCCCCCAATACTACCCCTCCAGCATAATTTTCCAACAGCCTGATATCCAATCTCTCCTCTCTTTTATTTTTTATTCAACATTTTTGGTATCCTCTTTTATATTATTGGCTAGCTTATTTTCATAGTTCATCTTTTCTCCCTTTATTGCTTTTTAATTGTCTTCAGTTGGTTTATAAAAGCTTCTCAATCCTCTAGCTTCCTACTAATATTTGTTATATTATATGCCCTCTCATTTGCTTTTATGCTGTCTTTGACTTCCCTTGTCAGGAATGGTTCTTTAGGATGAATCTATCCTGCTCTTTCCAAATTGCTTCCAGAAACTCCAGTCATTGGTGCTTACTCTCATCCCTGCTAGTGTCCCTTCCAATCAACTTTGACAAGCTCCTCTCTTGTGGCTCTATATTTCCCTTTACTCCACTGTAAATATCGATATAGCTGACTTACCTGCCCCTCTCAAAATGCAGGGTGAATGCTATCATATTATGATCACTGTCTCTTAAGTGTTCCATTACCTTAAGCTCCCTAATCAAATCCAGTTCATTAAACAAAATCCAACCCAGAATTGCCTTTTGCCTTTTCCCGCCAGAAGAAGTCTCATGATCTCCCGATGGCCACCCATTTCAATTCTAATTCACATTCCCATTCCAACATGTCAGTCCATGGCCTCCTCTACAGCCGCAATGTGGCCACGCTCAGGTTTGAGGAGTAACAGCTTTTATTCCATCTGGGTAGCCATCAACCTGATGACATGAACATCGATTTCTTGAACTTCTGGTAATTACACCCCCCCCCCCCGCCATTTCACCATTCCTCATTCCTGTTTCGTTTTCTCATCTCATCTCCTTACCTGTCCATCACCTTCCTCAGGTGCTGCTCACTCTTCCTTTTCTTCCATGGGTCTTCTGCCCTCTCTTATCAGATTCTCCCTTCTCCATCCCTTTATCTCTTTCACAAGTCAACTTCCCAGCTCTTTATCACCCCTCCCCTTCTGGATTCACCTATCACCTACTACTTTGTAACTTCTTCCTCCCCTCCTGTCACCTTCTTACTCTGACTTCTCATCTCATCATGCGGCCTAGAAGATTAGCTTGCCTTCAGAGTTCTGGGATTTCATGGCTCTGGAGGCATGCAAGACTCGTGGTCGATGCCTTTGCAGGGAATCGGAGTGTCGTGGGAGACGGAAGATCGAAAGCAGCAAGCTGGCTGCTGGCTGCTGGCTATGTGCCCAGAGACCCAAGTTTTTTGGGCATAGAGCTTGGAAAACGTGATGCAATGGACTTTTAACATCGTAAATCAGTGAGTTGTTTGTTAATGTTTCCCCTCTTGCTATGAAACAGGGACACCTCTTTTTCCCTTATTAGGGAGAGAGAGAAAGCCTGTGGTATGTTGAATACCGGGTGAATGAGTAGTCTTTGGGGTACTGCAAGTCGTGCCTTTATTGATGCTTTGCTGCACATGTGAGTGCTCGGTGGGGGGTGCTGATGCTTTTTTACTGGAGGGGGAGGGGATTGTTGCTTTGCTGCTGCTTATGCGTGGAAGGGAGGAGCTGGGGGGGGCTTTGGGGTTCGAACATTTAACTGTCATTCATTCTTTGGGGCATTCCTCTGGATGGTTGCAAAGAAAAAGAATGTAAGTATATTGTATACATTTCTCTGACATTAAGTTTTTCAGCTATTTTTCTCTGAATCTCTGACTTTCTCGTAGCCGTAGTTATCCCTGTAAGCTTCAGTTTTTCGCAATTTCCCGCACCTCACCCTTTATTGCAGACACTAATGCCGCAGGGGTTGGAGATTCCAGAAAGTTCCCAACATCCATTGCTGCTGATTACCACACACAAACCAATCAAACAAAAAGGATTTTCCCTTTTCTCAATCAGATTGTTAATTAAACAACCAATTAAGCTCTAAATTTGTTCAAATCTGGACGACCCCCCCCCACATATGTTATAAATCAGCAGCAACAGAGATGACTTTGAGTTGAGTTTTTATAAAATAAACAATGACGTTTATTAACCTCTACTCAAATAAATATGGAACAGTAAATGAACGATTAACTTAAATGGAAGTTAACAGTGGTATGCTTCTATAGTTATCAAACAGTCAAACTTAAAGACAATTCTTAACAGATCTTAGTTAAGCACAGTCTTAAGGTGGTAATTTAATAAGTCCAAATGATTCCTGAAATATTCGAGAGGAGAGACTTCCCAAACCAGCTTTGGAACAGCCCCCAAAGTAAAGACGTCACTGCTGACGCAGCTCCCAGTCAAAATGCCTTGTCCGAAATTATGACGCAGAATACGATTTGTCAAGGTAACTGACCTTTCGGCAAAGTGATCATCACACCATACCCAGAGTTAACAAAACGTGCGTGCCACGTACAGAGGGTTCCAAATGTCAGTCACACCTGTAACGCTCCGAAAGCCGCTGGTTAACCCCAATCCTTTCAGGGTTTGTTCGGAGCTGGGGATTCTTCACTCTCACTCCTTCTTCTTCTCCGATGGCATAACTACCAATGGCGGACTCCCAATAAAACAAACTGTGCAACAACTGCGGTTTTCCCTTATATACCAGTTGGAACGTGCCATCATGTGACATCACATTACCCCACTATCACAAGACAATTACGTCATTCCAATGGCACCAGACCATTACATCATTCCAGTAGCATAAGACAATTACATCATATTCACGAGATACTCATGGGACAGGTAACCGTACCTTTGAAACCTTTGATCTTTTTTTCCAGTCCTGATAAAGACTCTCAGCCTGAATCTTCAATGCTGCGTTAGCTAAGACTGGACAGGGCAGCATTGGAGGCAACGTAAAGAGGATTCACCAGCTTAATTCCTGATATTAGAGGGCTATTCTATCAAGACAGGCTAGATATTTTGTGCCTGCATTCTTTGGAGTTCAAAAGGATGAAGGGTGACCTTATTCTAACATGTAACATCCTACAGGGTTTCGACAGGGTAGATGTTGAGGTGTATTCACTCATAGGAGAATCACAAACAAGAGGACAAGTTTATAGAATATAGAGCTGGTCATTTAAAATAAAAGTGCATAGAAATTTCTTCTCTCAGAGTGGGGTTCTGAAAATCTCTAGCCCTGATGATGGTGGAAGCTACATGATGGTGTTGGAGGCTGTATTTAAGTTGGAAAAAGATAAAAACTAGTATGATTGAGGAATTGAGATTTGTGGAAATTGGTACAGAAGAGGAATTAAGGCCAGAATGTTCTATTTTGAAAAAGTAAAACTTACTTTGACTTTGAAATAGATAAATATTTGTATAATTGAGGAATTGAGAGTTACGGGGAACATAAGAAGAGTTAAGGTCAGTCATGACCATACTGAACAATTGAGTGAGCCCAAAGGGTCGAGGAGCCTACTATCTTCTTCTGTCCTTGTGTTCTCTATGATAGGTAATTCTTCACCCTCTCCAGTGTAGGTTCTAAGGCCCCTCCTGCAGTGTTTGTGAGCCTAGATGTGTCCACACTGACACCCTCTGCCCAGGTATTATGCAGTGATTTCAACAATTTTAGATAACTTGCCTTTTCAGTTTGTGTCAGAACTAAAGTCAATCACCTGAGATATTAACTCAGTTCCTCTCTCCACAGATGCGCCAAACCCATTGAGTACTTTCACCATTGTCATCGGTTTCGGATTTCCAGTGATGGTGGTCTGCATTACACGATTCCAGCAATGTTTACCTTTCTTTTATCTCCCTCCTTCAGCAGAGATCAATTGGGATTTGCTACCATTCTCACAAAAAGCAGTAAAGTCATTGTGTCACCTGGGCAGTCTTGAACCCCGCCCAGTTATAAACAGTCCCTCTATTCTCTCCACTCCCACACATGACCCCTCTCTGCAACTTAAACACCACTTCTTTTCTCAGCTTCCTGCTTCTGAAACGTTCACACTGGCCCTCTCCCGACAGGGGCAGGGAGCTCTGGCATTTTCTGTTTCAGGTTCCAGAGTCAGCCGTGTTTTGTTTGCTCTCTGAGCTCTGCACCAAACCTTGGGGACCTCATTTAAATCATTCTTGATCAGCTTCTCTGGGAACTAAACAGATGTACAATAATTTGGCATGAAATGTCAGGAGGCTTTACAATTTGACTGAGGGGGAATGGGGGTGGGTTGGTGGGTAGAGTGATGGCAACCAGACCTTCGATCGTGTTTAGCTCAGGTTTGAACTGTTTGGCTAGTCCACACCCAGAGAGTGATGTCCAGCAGTAACTGTCAATTTCCTCCCATCGTTTTGCTCCTGATTTCATGGAGGCCTCAGGAAGCCTGCCTGGCATATATGAGATAGGGAGAGAAAAAACAGAACTTAAAAGGAACAAGCAGATCCATTCACCTGATCCACGGGGAAAGGGGTGGTGGGGATTGTCAAAAATTCAGATGATGATGGGGAACCGGGACCAGGAAGTGCTGCAATCCACGAGGAACATGGAGTTATAAAGAGGTGATCCGAAGAAACAGGCCTTTCGGCCCATCTCCTCTGTGCCAACATGGTGCCCACCAAGCATTCTTCCATTTGCCTGCTTTTGGTCCATATCCATTAAACCCCCTTTATCTATGTACTTATCCAAATAGTTTTTAAATGTTATTATTGTACATGATTCCATGGCCTACAGGCTCACTTTCAAGGACTCTTTACAACTCATGTTCTCAGTATTACTTTTTATTTGAACAATTTGTCTTCTTTTGCACATTGGCTGTTTGTCAGTTTTTGTCTGTTTATGTACAGTTTTTTGTAAAATTCTGTTGTATTTCATGTTTTTCCCTGTAAATGCTTGCAAGAAAATAAATCTCAAGTTAGTATATGGTAACATGAACATACTTAGCTAATAAATTTACTCTGAACTTTGAACTTTCAGTCTCTCTCTGGCAGCTCATTCCATATGTGCTGTACTCTGTGTAATTAAGTTGTCTCTCAGCTCCCTTTTAAATCCTTCTCCTCTCATTTTAAACCTATGCTGTCTAGATTTTGTTCCCCTTCCCTGGAGAAAAGAATGTTTATGTTTATATCTCCCATGATGTTATGTCCCTCTATAAGGTCACCCTTTAGCCTCCTGCACTCCAAGGAATAAAGGCACAGCTTGTTCAACCTGTTAAATTGTTAATTAGTTTACTATTGTCACATGTGCCAAGGTACAGTGAAAAACTTGCCTTGCATGACATCCATACAGATTGATTCATTGCACTGGTGCATTGAGGCACTGCAAAGTAAAACAGTAAGATTGCAGAAGTGCGGCCTGACCAAGGGCCTCGACCTGAAATGTTGACTGTTTATTCATTTCCACAGCTGCTGCCTAATCTGCTGAGTTCCTCCAGCATTTCATATGTGTTGCTCTGGATTTCCAGCACCAGCAGAATTTCTTGTGTTTAGGAGTGCAGAATAATGTGTTACAGTTTAGAGAAATTGCAATGGAGCCAGGTCATAACGAGATAGATTGTAAGGCCCAGAGTGCATCTTATTGCACTAGGGAAACATTCAATAGACATATAATAGCAGGATAGAAACTGTCCTTGAGCCTGGTGGTATGTGTTTTCAGGTTTTTGTATCTCCTGCCTGATGGAAGAGGAGAGAAGAGAGAATGTCAGGATGGGTGAGATCTTGATTATGCTGACTGGTTTACCAAGGCAGCAAGAAGAGTAGACAGAGTTTGTAGAGGGGAAGTTGGTTTCTGTGATGTGCTGAGCTGTGCTTACAACCCTCTGCAGTTTCTTGTAGCCATGGGCTGAACAGTTGCTATATCAAAATGTGTTGTATCTCGACCGGATGCTTTTTATGATGCATTGATAAAAATTAGTGAAGGTCAAAGGGGACATGTCAGATTACTTTGGCCTCCTGTGGAAGTAGAGGTGCTGGTGAGCTTTCTTGCTCCTGAGTTCTGGCAGCATCCTTGTAAGTCTTTCACTGACTCTTTCCTGCTTAATAGTGCCTTTCCTACAGCACAACAACCAAAACTATACACAACACTCCAAATGTGGTCTCATCAACATCTTGAGCTACTGCAACACAATGTCCCAGCTACTGTAATCAATGCCTTGACTGTTGGCTCGTACGGCATCCTGTCTGCGTGTGACAGCAATTTCAGTATATACTTGTACTAATTCATCACTGATCCAGGTCCTACCCCTTACCAACAATGAAGGGCAAATTAACCCATTAATCTGCAAGTTTTGGGATGTTGGAGCAAACCGGATCATATGGAGAGACCTACACAGTTACAGGAAGAATGTGAAAACTTCACACTGGCAGCACTGGATGGCGGGATCGAACCTGGGTTTCTGGCACTGTGAGGCATTGACTCTACTAGCTATGCTACAGTGCCACCTGAAATGTTGATGGACATCCCTCAGTCATACTCAGATGTCACATTAGCTTCTTGAACTAAAGATCTTGAAACTCTTTGGTATAACTGCCCTCTGCTCTGTGTCTCTTTGAGAAGTTGGTGCAGGAAGAGGGCATTCAGCTCTCAAGTCTAATCCATCATTAAATAAGGTAACGTTCAACATGCTGTAACCCAGAATCCTATACTTCTCCTAATTCTGATATGTGTACCTTCCACCACCTACAACACTCAGTCAATGCCAGTTAGTCACTGTCCCCATAAAACTTATTCCTTAATATCTAAAAATCTTCTCTCATTCCTGATTCTGTATATCGTTAGCATCTGAATTTCCACAGCCCACTTGGATACAGAGTCACAAAATCATCTCTTCTCAGTCCTGAACAACAGCCTCTTGTTTTGGAACTGTGACACCTGGTTCTGGACATCCTGGCCAAGTTTGAGCCTGTAGTTTGTTCACAAAAATGAAATCGCTTCTGATTTATATAAATTTCCAGTGTTCTGGCTCATTCTCCTTAATTCCCCTCTTATGGAAATATCCCATCACCATTCCAGAATCATTTGATTCCTTGTCCACATCACAACTGAATTAGGAATAGGAAGTGTCAGCAGGTTAGGCATATCTGTGGAAAGAGGAACATTTGATAGGGTAATTAACCCCATGGTAAACCTAGCATCACCTTGTAATAGATATTCACTTTGTCCTATCTACTCCTTCCATTACATCCCCCGCGTGATAAAGTAACCCTTTTGAATTGAGGTAAAGGGATTAATTTGTGGAGAGGTATAGCATGGAAACAGGCCATTCTACCCACCAAACCAACTTCTCTGCACTAACGTTTTATTCTGCGTCTGTTACTGTTTTCCTTTGTGACACCTCATTGGACTGTTGAAATGATATGCTCTGTATGGACGGCATACAAGACAAAGTTTTTTCACTGTGTATGTGACAATAATAAACCCTGTCACTGATTAATCCGTCTAGTTCCCTGCATTGGTTTACCAAATCTCCAACATTGATACTGTTCAGCTCATTGGTGGGAGGATGGAGAGGCATTTTGATTGCTCACATCTAGTTACCTGAAATGGTTGTGGTGTGTCTACAGTGCAATATGATAGTACGCTTCAGCTGACATTTGAATGGGAAGTAGGAGTCACATACTTGGCCAAGCTGGGTGAGGAGGTTGCATTCCTTCCTGGGCAGTCTGAAATCTCAGCCCCCACTAGCCTGTGTCACTATTCAATATGATCATGGCTTCATCTTCTCCTCTGCGCCAGTTCCCCAGATTTCTGATTTTCCTGACCTTTCTAAAGTTTCAGAAACCTTTAAATAACCTCCAGTGATCCAACCTCTATAGTTCTCCAGGATAGTGAATCTCAGAGGCTCACTCACCTCTGTGTGAAAAAAATCTAACCTCCCTCCGATTCCTAAAGCCAGAAGCAACTTCTCAAGCAATCATAAAATGGAACGATGAACTTAGAGCTCTCTATATTATCAGCCCAGTTTGTAAACACCTAATCCCAGAACAGAACAATCCAACCACCATCCCAGAGATACCCTCTTCTCGTTACTACCATCGAGGAGGAAGTACAGGAGCCTGAAGACTTGCAGTCAGTGATCCAGGAACTGCTCCTTCCCCTTTGCCATCAGATTTCTGATTGGTTTATGAACTCATGAACACTACCTCACTATTCCTTTTTCTTGCACTAATTGTTTAATTTTGCTATTTATTGTAATTTTATAATTTTGCACTGTACAGCCTCCACAAAACAACCAATTTCACATCATCTAAGTCAGTGATAAATAATCAGATTCTGATTTTGACAGTCCTTCTTCATGAACCCTCCCCCACAAGACCAGTAGGGGTCAACTTGTATTGCTTTTGCTCAAGCTATCCTCAGTTAGATTTCCCCTGTTCAACGAGTGACTATTACATTGATGCATTTTACAATTTTGGCACAGCATGTAGACTTTATCATAACTACTTTGGCTCAGTAAGCTCTCTCAATTCTCTTGGATCATAGAAACCTTCCTTATCTTTACAATTTGTGAATGAGCCCTGGATCAGGACATTTCTAAACATCTATTTGCCACCCCCTGTTGCTCCGGACACTTTAGTTATTGAAATTCTTCTGGATTCCACTTGCATTGGAGTTCTGAAGGATGCGGCAGATCTCAGTGAAAGCAATCAGATACTGAAAAGGTTGGATAGATTGGATGTGGGGAACATGGTTCCATTAGTAGGAGAGTCTATGATATGAGGACAGAACCTCAGAATATAGGAACATCCCATTACTTTTAAAACTGAGGTAACGAGAAATTTCTTCAGCCAGATGGTGGTGAATTAATTGCCACAGAGAGCTATGGAGGTCATGTCATTGGGTGATTGATAGGTTCTTGATTGGAAAGGGGGCTTAAGGGTTACAAGGCGAAGGCAGGAGAACAGGGTTGAAAGTAGCAGCCATGATTGAATGGCAGAGCAACTCAATAGGTTGAATGGCTTAATTCTGCTCCTAGATCATATGGTGCTATTGTGGCGGCCCGCACACGCGGGACTCGAACCGCCATCGGGAGCTGTGGGCAGACACGTGGTAGCGCATTTGGAACTACCCGCTCGGGGCAGATCTTCCGGGGACAGTCAGACGTCACGTCCGCCCCGCGGGTCGCAGGGCGTGATTTTGAATCAGTAAAGGCATTCTGAGTTCAGATCTCTTTGCCTCCGTGTGTTTCTTTAGTGGTGCGTTTGCACGCGACTACATTGGTGACCCCGACCTTCCAGACGGCATCTGGAGCCGGCGACTCAGCGACCAGACATGCGTTCGAGCAACTCACATAGTGCGGTCTCTCTGAAGCTCCCGACTTTCTGGGCCACTCAGCCCCACGTTTGGTTCGAGCAGGCTGAGCCCCAGTTCAATATCAGAGACATTACAGGCGACGCCACGCGGTACTACTATGTGGTCAGCACGCTCGACCAGGAGACGGCAGGCCGGATCATCGACTTCCTACGCCAGCCACCAACGGAGGACAGGTACACTAAACTTAAGGCGCTCCTGATCCGTACCTTCGGACTCTCCCTCTGCGAACGGGCTGCGCGGCTCCTACACAGGGAAGGCCTGGGTGACCGCACACCGTCAGAGCTCATGGATGATATGCTGGCGCTCATGGACGGCCGTAAGCTGTGCCTTTTATTTGAACAGTTGTTCCTCGAGCAAATGTCAGAGGACATTCGCCCCCTCCTCGCGAGTGAGGATTTCAGCGACCCACGCAGGGTCGCAGCTAAAGCAGACGTCCTTTGGCAGAGCAAGCAACGTGGAGCAGCCTCCATTGGCCTAGCCATGATCACGCACCCCAAAGCCCAGGCACCTCAACCGAAACCGTTGAGACCCACGGGGGAAAAAGACGAAAGTTCGGAACAATGGTGTTTCTATCACCAAAGATGGGGCTTGGGCTCACGCCGCTGCCGTCCACCGTGTGCTTTTCCGGGAAACGCTGGGGCCAGCCGTCGCTAATGGCTGCGACAGCTGGACACCGAGACAGCCTCCTGTACCTCTGGGACCAACACTCCGGGCGACACTTCCTGGGAGACGCTGGGGCCAAAGTCAGTGTACTCCCCCCTTGAACATGGACACTCGTAATGTGGTCCCAGGCCCCGAACTCACCACTGCAAATGGCAGCAGAATTCGGACGTACGGCCCGCGAACTATCTCACTGCATTTCGGGTCCAGCCGCTTCACTTGGACTTCCACGTTGGCAGCAGTGTCACAGCCACTACTAGGGGCAGATTCCCTACGAGCCAACTGCCTCCTGGTCGACCTAAGAGGCTGGCGTTTGGTCCACGCCGAGACGTTCCAGACTTTCCAGCTCGGAGAAGCCAAGCTACTGGCCCTCCACCTGGATTCTGTGACCCTCTCGGGTAACGAATTCGCCAGGGTGTTGGCGGAATTCCCCTCCATAGTTACCCCGCAGTTCTCCATGGCGGACCCCAAGCACGGTGTGCAGCACCACATCCCCTTGCAAGGACCGCCGCTGCACGCCCGAGCTCGCAGACTCCCACCGGACAAACTCCACCTCGCCAAGGAGGAGTTCCATAAGGTGGAAGAGATGGGAATCGTACGCTGCTCAGACAGCCCGTGGGCATCCCCGCTGCACGTGGTGCCCAAGTCTGCAGGAGGATGGAGGCCCTGCGGAGACTACAGAAGGCTCAACGACGCCACAACTGTTGACAGATACCCGGTACCCCACATCCAGGACTTCACAGCGAACCTGCATGGAGCGACCATCTTCTCGAAAATCGACCTGGTCAGGGGATACCATCAGATCCCAGTGCACCCCAACGACGTGCCCAAGACAGCCCTCATCACCCCGTTCAGCTTGTTCGAATTCCTGAGGATGCCTTTTGGTCTCAAGAATGCAGCCCAAACTTTCCAAAGGCTCATGGACCCGGTGGGACGTGGCCTGGATTTTGTTTTCATTTACTTGGACGATATCCTGGTGGCCAGCAGTTCGCACCAAGAGCACATGGCACATTTGCGCCAGCTCTGCCAACACCTGAGTGACCACAGACTGGCCATCAATCCGACAAAGTGCCAGTTCGGGCTGACGGAGATCGACTTCTTGGGCCACAGAGTCAACCGACATGGCGCAGTTCCCCTACCAGACAAGGTCTAGGCCATCAGTCAGTTCCCCAAGCCCAGCACGGTCAAGGGCCTGCAGGAGTTCGTAGGATGGTCAACTTTTATCATCGGTTCGTGCCGGTGGTGGCACGCATCATGAGACCCTTGTTCAGCCTGATGGCCGGCAAGGCCAAAGAGGTGGCACGGGACGCGGAGTCCACCGAAGAGTTCGAGCAGGCCAAGGAGGCGCTGGCAAAGGCGGCCCTCCTAGTACACCTGAGAGTCAATGTACCCACGGCACTCACAGTCGACGCTTCCGACATGGCAGTCGGCGGAGTCCTGGAGCAGCTCGTCAAGGACCAGTGGCGACCACTGGCTTTCTTTAGCCGGTACCTACGGCTACCAGAGGTGAAGTACAGCACTTTCGACAGAGAGTTGCTAGCGCTCTACCTGGCTGTCCGGCAATTCCGGTACTTCCTCGAGGGAAGGGAGTTCACCGTGTATACATAGAACATAGAACATAGAATAGTACAGCACAGTACAGGCCCTGCGGCCCACAATGTTGTGCTGACCCTCAAACCCTGCCTCCCATATAAGCCCCACCTTAAATTCCTCCATATACCTGTCTAGTAGTCTCTTAAACTTCACTGGAGTATCTGCCTCCACTACTGACTCAGGCAGTGCATTCCACGCATCAACCACTCACTGAGTAAAAAACCTTCCTCTAATATCCCCCTTGAACTTCCCACCCCTTACCTTAAAGCCACGTCCTCTTGTATTGAGCAGTGGTGCCCTGGGGAAGAGATGCTGGCTATCCACTCTATCTATTCCTCTTACTATCTTGTACACCTCTATCATGTCTCCTCTCATCCTCCTTCTCTCCAAAGAGTAAAGCCCTAGCTCCCTTGATCCCTGATCATAATGCATACCTTCTAAACCAGGCAGTATCCTGGTAAATCTCATCTGTACTCTTTCCAATGCTTCCACATCCTTCCTATAGTGAGGCGACCAGAACTGGACACAGTACTCCAAGTGTGACCTAACCAGAGTTTTATAGAGCTGCATCATTACATCGCGACTCTTAAACTCTATCCCTCGACTTATGAAAGCTAACACCCCATAAGCTTTCTTAACTACCCTACCCACCTGTGAGGCACCTGTGTGGACATGTACCCCCAGATCCCTCTGCTCCTCCACACTACCAAGTATCCTGCCATTTACTGCCATATACCATTTTGTGGTACACGGACCACAAGCCCCTCACCTTTGCACTGGCCAAGGTATTGGACCCATGGGCGGCACGGCAGCAGAGGCACCTGTTCTTTATTTCAGAATTCACCATGGACGTCCGCCATATCACAGGGAAGAACAACGTTGTTGCCGACACACACGGTCTTGTCCCTGTCTCCACTCAGTAGGCAGATCGTCCTCTGGAATAGACTAAGCAGCACTGGCGGAAGCACAACAGTCGGACACCGAGATCCCGGCTTACTGCACCACCGTTTCGGGGCTCCAGTTGGAGGACGTCTCCATCGGCCCAGCAGCGGATTGACTTCTGTGCGATGTGTCTACCAGCAAACCCCGACCTGTGGTACCAGCAGCATGGAGACGCTGGGTGTTCGACACGCTGCATGACCTGGCCCACCCGTCCATCCGGGCATCCATCAAGCTGGTAGCGGACAGATTCGTCTGGCAGGGTTTGCGCAAACAGGTCGGACACTGGGCCAGGACCTGCGTACACTGCCAGTCCGCCAACGTCCAGCGGCACGTGAAGGCTCCCCTCCAGCAGTTCCAGCCCACGCACAGGAGGTTCCAACACATCCACGTGGACATTGTCGGCCCCCTGCCAGTCTCCCGGGGCACCAGGTATATCTTTACCATGGTAGACAGGTTCACCAGATGGCCGGAAGCCGTACCGCTCGCAGACACATCCACTGAGTCCTGTGCCAGGATGCTCATTGCGAACTGGATCACCAGGTTCGGCCTCCCAACGGACATCACCTCTGACCGAGGGGCGCAGTTCACGTCGGGTTTGTGGACGGCACTGGCGCAGCTCCTGGGTACCCATCTGCATCACACCACAGCGTACCATCCCCAGTCCAACGGTTTGGTGGAGTGATTACACCGGCATCTCAAGTCGGTCCTGATGGTGCGCCTCAGGGGCCCCAACTGGACAGATGAGCTCCCTGGGTCCTACTGGGCATCTGCACAGCGCCCAAGGAGGACCTGGACACCTCCTCAGTGGAATTGGCCTACGGCGCCCCCCTGACGGTCCCAGGCGAGTTCGTACCAGAGGCCCGAGGTTCGGAAGAAACTCCAGCAGTGGTGCTAACGAGGCTGCAGGACAAGGTAGGGACCCTGGCACCGGTCCCGACCTCCAGGCATGGTCCCACACCATCCTTCACCCCTAAAGACCTCCGAGACTGTGAGTATGTTTGTATTCGCAGGGGTATGCACAGGTCACCTACACAGCGGCCGTACGAGGGACCCTTCAAGGTGATCTGGCACAACAGAACCACGTGTGTTGTGGAGCTGGGTGGCCGGGAAGAGACTTTTACAGTGGACCGCCTCAAACCGGAGCACTTGGCCATTGAGCAACCAGTGAGTGTACCTGCACCGTGCCGGTGAGGTCGGCCCCAGGCAAGCCACACAGACTGGGGGCTCCACTCTCCCGACGGACGTTTCTGGGTGGGGGGGGGCGTGTGGCGGCCCGCACATGCGGGACTCGAACCGCCATCGGGAGCCACGGGCAGACACGCGGTAGTGCGCTTGGAACTACCCGCTCGGGGAGGACCTTCCAGGGACAGTCTGACGTCACGTCCACCCTGTGGGTCGCAGGGGCCCATGGGAGGGGAGATTTAAGCGCGCGACTTTGAATCAGTAAAGGCATTCTGAGTTCAGCTCTCTCTGCCTCCATGTGTTTCTTTAGTAGCACGACTACACTATGATCTTCGTCATTGACCAGTCATTTTCAGCCCTACTAAACCAGTGTCCATGCACAGAAGCAAGGGACTATTTTCCTGAACCTCCCTACCTCACTCACCTTTGAAGAAACCAGGTGAAGCCTGACACATTACATTAATTGGCATGAAGTTTTACTTGCTGACTCCCCAGTGATGCACCTTGGAAGGTTTTGCTAAGTTGAAAGTGCTGTGTAAGTATAAATTGTTGCTGAGATACAGAGTGAAGGTGATGGAGATTGCAGGGGAGATTTTGGAATCAGAGGGAATCTCAGGACGATTCGGATGGAGAACTTAGCTCTTCGCTCCATGTGCCCATTCAATTCCCTCCCACCGCACACGTGCACTCTCCCATCACAGACTCTACTCGCCCCCTGAGCCTCCGCATCCAGCACCATCCTTAGCAATTTCCATCATCTTAAACAGGATCCTACCTACAAACACACTTTTACCTCCCCCTCCCCCCACTCTCCTCCTTCCGCAGAGATTACTTGCTCTGTGACTTGCTTGTCCACTCGTCCCTCACCACTGACCTTCCTCCCGTCACTCATCCCTGCAAGCAGTGCAATTGACCACTCACCTCCCTACAGGACCCTGAACAGCCCTTCCAGGGGAGGCAACACTTCACCCGCAAGTCTGCTGTATCCGGTGCTCCCACTCCTCTACATCGGTGAGACCTGACATAGACTGGGGGACTGATTTGTTGAGCACCTCAGCTCCATCTTCAGCAGGGGGGATTTCTCTGTGGCCAACCATTTTAATTCCACTCCCCATTCCCATTCCAACGTCAGTCCATGGCCTCGTCTACTGGCACAATGAGGCCACGCCGAGGTTGGAGGAGAAACACCTCACATCACCTCCACCTGATGGCATGAATATTGATTTCTCTAATTTCAGATAAGTTCTTCCTCCTCCCTCTTCTCTCTTTTCTCTTCCCCTTTCTGGATCCCCTCTTACCCTTTCTCTTCTCCTCACCTACCCACCACCTCCCACGTGCCCTTCCTCCTTCCCTTTCTCCCACAATCCACTCTCCTCTCCTATCAGATTCTTCCTTCTTCGGTCCTTTACCTTTTCCTCCTATTACCTCCCAGCTTCTCACTTCATCCTCCTCCCCCACCCATCTAAATTTCCCTTCACCTGGCTTCATCAGTCACCTTCCAGCTTCTACTCCTTTTCCCCCTCACCCCAGCTTCTTCCCCCTTGGTGAAGGGTCTTAGCCCGAAACATTGATTGTTCACTTCCCTCCATAGATGCTTCCAGACCTGTTGAGTTTCTCTAGACTTTTGTGTGTGTTTGTTACTCTACCCACTTAATCTCCACCACACATCTTTAAGACAACTATAACACTGGTAATTGATAAATGTAATTGGTTTATTATGGTCACATGTTCCAAGATAGAGTGAAAAATTTTGTTTGCATGATGCCCAGAGAGATTATTTCTTAAGTAAGTACATCGAAGTAGTATAAAGTTGAACAGAATGCAGAAAATTGTGTTAGAGTCATTGCCAGGGGTAATGGTAGAGGCAGGTATGACTGAGATATTAGATAGACACATGAATATGCAGGGAAAAGAGGGATATGGACACTGTGCAGGCAGAAGGGAATGGTTTAATTCGGCATCATGAGCTGAATTAATTGGGCATAACATTGTGGTCTGTTTCTGTAGTGTGTTGTTCTACGTTCTGTGTTCTCAGTGACAGAGAGAGAGTGCAGTGTAGGTGGACAATTGTTCTAAATACAGGACAGACCAAGAGTCAGTTATCAAGGATGTGATAACAGCACATTTGGAAAGTGGTGAAATCATCGGACAAAGTCAGCATGGATTTGTGAAAGGAAACTCATGTCTGACGAATCTCATAGAATTTTTTGAGGATGTAACTAGTAGAGTGGATAGGGGAGAACCAGTGGATGTGGTATATTTGGATTTTCAAAAGGCTTTTGACAAGGTCCCACACAGGAGATTAGTGTGCAAACTTAAAGCACACGGTATTGGGGGTAAGGTATTGGTGTGGGTGGAGAATTGGTTAGCAGACAGGAAGCAAAGAGTGGGAATAAACGGGACCTTTTCAGAATGGCAGGCGGTGACTAGTGGGGTACCGCAAGGCTCAGTGCTGGGACCCCAGTTGTTTACAATATATATTAATGACTTGGATGAGGGAATTAAATGCAGCATCTCCAAGTTTGCGGATGACACGAAGCTGGGTGGCAGTGTTAGCAGTGAGGAGGATGCTAAGAGGATGCAGGGTGACTTGGATAGGTTGGGTGAGTGGGCAAACTCATGGCAGATGCAATTTAATGTGGATAAATGTGAAGTTATCCACTTTGGTGGCAAAAATAGGAAAACAGATTATTATCTGAATGGTGGCCGATTAGGAAAAGGGGAGGTGCAACGAGACCTGGGTGTCATTATACACCAGTCATTGAAAGTGGGCATGCAGGTACAGCAGGCGGTGAAAAAGGCGAACGGTATGCTGGCATTTATAGCGAGAGGATTCGAGTACAGGAGCAGGGAGGTACTACTGCAGTTGTACAAGGCCTTGGTGAGACCACACCTGGAGTATTGTGTGCAGTTTTGGTCCCCTAATCTGAGGAAAGACATCCTTGCCATAGAGGGAGTACAAAGAAGGTTCACCAGATTGATTCCTGGGATGGCAGGACTTTCATATGAAGAAAGACTGGATGAACTGGGCTTGTACTCGTTGGAATTTAGAAGATTGAGGGGGGATCTGATTGAAACGTATAAGATCCTAAAGGGATTGGACAGGCTAGATGCGGGAAGATTGTTCCCGATGTTGGGGAGGTCTAGAACGAGGGGTCACAGTTTGAGGATAGAGGGGAAGCCTTTTAGGACCGAGGTTAGGAAAAACTTCTTCACACAGAGAGTGGTGAATCTGTGGAATTCTCTGCCACAGCAAACTGTTGAGGCCAGTTCATTAGCTATGTTTAAAAGGAAGTTAGATATGGCCCTTGTGGCTACAGGGGTCAGGGGGTATGGAGGGAAGGCTGGGTTCTGAGTTGGATGATCAGCCATGATCATAATAAATGGCGGTGCAGGCTCGAAGGGCCGAATGGCCTACTCCTGCACCTATTTTCTATGTTTCTATGTTTCTATTATAACATATAGTTACAACAGTGCAACAATACCACAACTTGATGAAGAAGTCCATGAGCACAGTAAAAAGTTCAAAGTCTCTCAAATGTCCCACATCTCACAGACGGGAGAAGGAAGAAAAACTCTCCCTGCCATACCCGACCACAATCCGTCTCTGAGTCATCCGAAAACTTCGAGCCTCCGAATCAGCTCTCTGACACCGAGTACTGAGCGCCATCTCTGTCTGAACGATTCGACCTCAATCTCAGTCGCCAACAACAGGCAAAGCCAGGGATTTTGAAGGCTTCCCTCCGGAAGATTCCCGACCGTGCAGTAACGACAGCAGCGAACGAGCGTTTCAGAAATTTCTCCAGATGTTCCTCTGTGCTTTCACGTCCGTCTCCATCAAATCAGAATTGTCCACGGCCCCTACTTAACGGATACGATATCATTTTTCACCGGAGGGCTGTGCATGTGTGGCGTGCTGCCTTCTCTCTCCTCCCGCCTGAACCCTAATTGCCTAATTGATATGCAAGTGCCAGAACAAGGCAGACTGAGAGATCAAGAATTCCTCTTCACCATGTAAATCTGTTTGAGTCTTATACCAGCAGGGTAGAAGCTGCATCGAGCCTGATCAGAAGCCTTGGTACCCTTGGGTTGGTTGGAAGAAGGAGACGAAGCAATGAGTGGTTTGGGAGGGGTGATTCTTACATAGCTCGAAATCAGCAATAAAGCAAATAATTAATTGCGGGCGTACCGTATGGGCCAGTCAGCATCTTCAGAGGAAAGCAGCAGAGTTAAGGGTTCCAATTTGATATCTCAAACTGCATGTGGTTTGAGCTTTGACTGCGATGGAGGTACAGTGGTTCAATGTGGCTTTCTACCCATGTTTTGATATTCAATTCAACTCAAGTTTAATTATAAATAAACTCTTCTCAGGCTTCCAGCCGGGTACAGGTATCAATTTTAACCGACGTTTTGATGACAAACTCCACCAACTTCATCAGGTATGATGCCTAGGCACATCTAGTCCAGTGGTACATATAACCCCGCCATCAGTCCCTCCTGATTGGTTAGTCCTCAACCAATCAGGTTTCTGTTGTCCCACCTTATTTCAAATCAAAAATCAAATCAAATCAAATCAAGTTTAATTGTCATTCAAACCATAAATGGACACAACCGAATGAGACAGCGTTCCTCTGGGGCCAAGGTGTAGAAAACGTACACGTGCATTCAAAATAACAAGAAAGACAAGAAAAGAACATAGTCACGTAAGGAACGAAATTTTTAGTCCAAGCCCTGAGCGACAACTCCCGCAAATTGATGGTTGCTGGCAAACCAGCCTGTAATTCTACCAATCCACCACTGAAGGGGAGCACCAGTGGAAGAGGCCACCCTCAACCAAGCCAGGACGCCATGCTACAATGCAAGACCAAGGACTGAGACTTAATCCTAGCTACAGCTGAGGCGACTGCTGCCTTTCTGCCTGTCTCACCACTAAACAAGGGAAACAGGCCTGCCACAATCAACGTCCAACAGGGTCTTGCGATCGCAAAAGAAACGTTCAAGACAATTGCTCACGGTTTCCCTGCACTCTGCCTTTACACCAACTCTGGTGCCTCTGAGTAGCAGGCAGTAGTACGGTCTCCACCCAGGCCAGCTCTTTGAAACCTAATCCGGCTTCTCCTGTGGTCCAATGGCTCGGTTTGAATCCCCCGGCCCGACGGCCCATCTCGACATCACCGGCCCAGGGGGCCAACCCGACCTCCCCGGTCTGATGGCCTGATTCTACCGCCGGCGCTTATGACACCCTAGCCGGCTACCCCAAACAATGAGCAGCTCACTGATGTGGTGGAACTGTTGTCCAGGTACAGGTAGGTATTGGAGTCAAGAATAGTCTTACTATGTATAAAAACATACTTAACAAGGAAAAAAGCACCTTTGGTTGGCCCCCGAGAGGAGACAGCGTTTTATGTGCTGCCATTTTACCGGAAGTAAGATCGAATTCCAGACCTTACTTAGGGCAAGACCTTCATCTTTGTTAAAATTCTTATTCTCTAGTTTTATTTCAACCGCTTCCTTCACTAGGTGGTCCCAAAAGCCAGTGGAGTGGCACAGTAGTTTTGTGCCGTCAAAGTCAACTCTATGGCCATTGTGAGTGCAGTGTTCTGCTACCACCGATTTCTCCGGGTAACACAAATGGATACACCGCCTGTGCTCCATGATGTGGATTTCCACCGTGCTAATATATACTGCTCCGGATTCACAGGGAATCCTGCAAATGCCAGCCATCCTGAGTCCCAGATCATCTTTGACCTGCATAAGATCCTTTTTCAAGTTTAGTTGTCATTCAACCACACATGAATACAGCCAGACAAAACAACATTACTTCAGGGCCAAGGTGCAAAGCACACATAGTGCATACAAGATCGCAAGCACATGTCAGATATCAGTAAAATACAGCCACACAAAAAAAATGTCCAGACCCTGAGTCCATGAATACGGCAGAAATCTGCAGTCAACCACCACACAGTTTGTGTTCTGCAAAGCGGATACTGACAGTGGGGGTGGGGGGGGGGGGGAGGCAGGGTAGCACCGATTCCAGCTTGGACGTTCTGTCGCACTGCTCCCCAGTGGAGTGTCCCGGTTCTGATGCCTCTGTCCCGGTGGCTGTAAACAGGGGACACCGCAGCCTGAGGCCTGGTCCACACCACGACCGAGGCCTTGCAGCTCACCCACCGTCCGCCTTTCACACCACCAACAGACCAGTGAATCGGACCTGCACCATTCTACATTAACAATGTCCAAAAAGGGTCTCACGATCATAAGAAATGTTACTAAGACGGTCACTCGCTACTGGGCCGCATGCCTCCTTGGTGCACTGACTCTTCCGAAGCCTCTCTGATGCAAACAGCAGCACAATCTGCCCAAGCCCAGCTCCTTCAGCTTCTCCACTTATGAGCAACTTGCTGATGGGGTAGACCTACAGTTCTTCATGTCGAGCAGGATATTGCGATCATAAAAAATACATTTAAAAAGGACAATAGCGCCCTTTGTTAACCCTGTGGAAAGCCGCTGTGATCGAACAGGCCGCCACCTCACTGGAAAATGATGAAAAGTTGATGCAGTGAGTATGGAGGAAGGGGAGAGTAGTTAGCCGGTCGTTAGTTGGGAGTGCTCTGGTCAGGGATGAGTTAAAATGGATACGTGCCGGATGAGTGGTAATATTTGCAGCCTTGTCACAGCCGAGACCTGGTGAAAGGGCAATGGGGGCTTGCATTTTTCTCTCTCTGAGGAGCTGAAGCTCACAAGCTGCTTGATTATAAAAGGATTATAAATCACACCACTTTCATCATCCCCGTTAAACTCCCACTTCAAGCAGCTGGAAAAAACGTGCAGGGAAACAAATCTTGGAAATTTCTTGGCATTCCCTACTTCCCTGTTGCTTCTCTCCGCCTGGTCTGCACTCCTTTCCATCGTCACTTCTGGATTCCCTTTGTTGCTTTCCTCCTTACAGCTGGACTGGTCTGAGCCCCCTTTTGGGAATGGATGGATGTGCAAACTGAGAGAGGGAAGGAGAGAGAAAAATGGAGAAAGAGCAATAGAAGGGAATGGAGAGAGAGTCATGGATAGTAGCCGTAGAATCCAAGACGTCTTCAAGGAGCGGGGCCTTAGGAAGATGACGTTCACTATTAAGGACCCCTGCCACCCAGGACATGCCCTCTTCTCACTGTTACCATCAGGTAGGAGGTACAGAAGCCTGAAGGCACACACTCAGCAATTCAGGAACAGCTTCTTCCCCTCTGCCATCCAATTTCTAAATGGACATTGAACACTTGGACACTACCTCACTACTTTCTTATTTATCATATATTACTTATCAAATATTTCATTGTACTGCTGCCGTAAAGTTAACAGATTTCATGATATGTGCAGATGATATTACATCTGATTCTGATGAAGGGAGATGGAGAGATGGAGAGAGAGAGAGATGGACGGGGGGAGAGGGAGAGAGAGAGATGGACAAAGAGAGGCAGGGAGGCAGAGATGGATGGAGAGAGAGGGGAGAGAGAGAGGGGGAGAGAGAGATGAGCAGAGAGAGGGAAGGAAGGAGAGATGGATGGAGAGAAGGGGCGAGAGAGAGGGGGAGAGAGATGGACAGAGAGAGGGAGGGAGGCAGAGAGAGAGAGAGAGAGAGGAATGGAGGGGGGAGAGGGAGGGAGAGAGAGAGATGGACAAAGAGAGAGAGGGAGGGAGAGATGGATGGAGAGAGACGGGAGAGAGAGGGAGGGAGAGAGGGAGAGAGAGAGGGGGAGAGAGAGATGGACAAAGAGGGAGGGAGGGAGGGAGAGAGGGAGGGGGGGAGAGAGAGAGAGAGAGTGGGGCACAGACCATGGACATGCCCTTTGGTCAAACACATCTTTGCCGACCATCATGCCTATCTATACTCATCTCACTTACTTATATTAGTTCCATAAGCCTTTATGCTCTGCCCATTCAAGCACTTGTCTGGATGCTTCTGAATATCGTTACTGTTTCTGCCTCCACCAGCTCCTCTGCCAGCTCATTCCAGATACTTACTATCTCAGTGTGTGAGAAATTTACCCCTCAGATCCCCCTTGAACCTTATCCTTCTCACCTAAAATTATGTACTCTATTTTTTTGCACCCCTATCATGTGAATTTGAGTCTGACTGTCTGCCATATCTATGCCTCTTTTAATTTTATGTAGCTCCGGAGAGCTGTGTTCAATCCTGGCTTCAGACACTGTCCATGCGGAATCTGCGGGTTTCTCCTGGTGGAGCTGAGGACTGTAAAGAAGGTTACCAAGGATATAGACCAGTTGTATATTTGGACTGATAAAAGGCAGATGGAATTTCATCCAGGTAAGTGTGAGGAGTTGCACTTTGGGAGTCCAAATGTAAAGGGAAAGGACACAGAAAATGGCCGGATCCTTGGGAGCATTGATGTTCAGAAGGACCTTCGGGTGCAAGTCGAGAGTGAAAGTGGAAAGTGGCAATACAAGTGGATAGGATGGTAAAGAAGTCATATGGCATGCTCGCCTTCATTGGCCGGGGTGTTGACGATAAGAGTCAGAAAGTCATGTTGTATCCTTACAAAATTTTGGTGAGATTGCATTTGAAACATTGTGTGCATTTCTGGTCACCTCTTTATAGGAAGGCTCAGGAGGTTTTGGACAGAGTGCAGAAGAAGTTTACTGGCCTGTTGCCTGGATTAAAATGCATTAGCTAGAAGGAGATTTTGGAAAAACTTGAATTGTTTTCTCTGGGACATCAAAAATTGAGGGGTTTTCTGGATTGAAGTTTATGCAATGATGAGAGGTATAGAAGGATCCGAGGTTAGCTAAGACACTCCAAGCACTGAACTAGGTCCAAGCTGTACGTGATGCTCAGTTGAACTAGTTAATTAACACTGTGTGTAAGGTTGGCAGCCTCCCAAGATCAGTACGATCATGTGTCTGAATGAGCACACAGAATTGCAGAAAATGCTAATCTTTCTTTGTTAAATTGCCTCCTATCAAAAGGCTGTGAAAGGCTCAAGTACTCTTTTATGTTAACAAGTCAGAAGAGCAATTTTGAAATGGCCTGGGGCCTAACACTGACAAAGTGTTGAAACAGGTTTGTCTGGAAATTCCATACCTGATCTTCAAAGTCTACTGTATATTTAGAAATAAACGTTAAATATTTTCTTCCTTTCTTGCAACTTCCAGTCTAGGGAAGTTCGCACCACTCCCTCCAAAGATGTTGGTGATGGCATATTTGGGATGTTGTGTTCAGTTTTGGTCACCCTGCTATAGGAAAGATGGCATTAAGCTGGAACGAGTGCAGAGGAGGTTTCTGAGGATGTTCCTGAACTCAGGGGACTGAGTTAAGGAGTGAAGTTGAGCAAGTTGGAACTTCATTCACTGGAGCGAAGGGGAATGAGGGTAATCTTATCGAGGTGCATTAAACACTGAGGGGTATAGATAAGGTGAATACACAAAGTGTTTTCCCCGGAATTGGAGAATGAAGAACAAGAGGACATAGTGGAAAGACAAGAGACTGCAGATGGCAGAATATGAAGCAACAAACTATCTGCTGGATGAACTCAATGGGCTGAGCAGCATCTGTAGGAGGAAAACAGTTATCTACATTTCCAGTTTTGACCCAAAACATTGACAATTCCTTTCCTCCCACAAACACCTAGTAGGCCTACCCCAACTTTTCTAAATTCCCCTTGTTCTCCCAGTTTGGATAAAAAACAAGAATCTAGAGCCACAATCTACCAGTTGAGCTTGTCCTCACTCATCTATGTGTGGTTGGTGCATGTGTCCACGAGAGCATCTGTAAGTGTGACTGCCACATGGTCCTTGCGGAGACAGTGTCCTACCTTTTCACTGAGGACTCCTTTCATCGCGTTGTGTGGCAATGTCATGACATTCAGTGAGAAAGACGTTAAACACAGCTGGGCATTGTGTGGACTATCATGAGTAGCAGAAATATTTACCACCACCATCTGCGACACCGTAGAGCCATAGCGTCACAAAGCACTGAAACAGGTCCTTCAGCTCAACTTGTCAATGCCTGTCAAGGTTCCCATCCAAGCCAGTCCATTTGAATGTGTTTGGCTCCTATCCATCTAAACCTTTCCTATCCCTGTACCTGTCTAAGTCTCTTTTAAATGCTGTTATTGTACCTGCCTCAACTATTTTCTCTGGAAGCCCGTTCCATATACAGACCGTCCTCTAAGTGAAGAGACTGGCCCCTGGGTCCCTTTTAAATCTTTCCCCTCTCACGTCAAACCTATGCCCTCTAGGCTTTGAACCCCTTTTCCTGGGGAAAAGGAATGAGTACATTTACCCTCTCTATACACTTCATAGCTTTATATTTCTCTGTAAGGTCACCCTTCAGTTTCCTACACTCTAATATGCAAGATTATCTACTCATAACCTCTATCATAATTTTTCTACTCTTTTAAGTCTAAATTCTATGATTACATTATTCTTCACTCTGTTTTTGTTTGCGCTTGCAAACAAGTACTGCACTGATATGGTGACAAGATCTATGGACTCCATGCAAAACAAAGTTTTTCACTGTATCTCGGTACAGGTCACAATGATAAACCACTTTACCAGTTTATCAGGAATTATAAAGTACTCATGGACTGGTGGATCCCTCACTTTACCATTACTGTCAAGACAGCTGTCAGTGAAGAGTGGAAGAAGGCATGAGAACGTGACACCAGGTGGTAGAGCTGCTAGCTCATAGTTTCAATGACCCAGGTTCAATCTCAACATATGGCTCGGTGTGTATGGAGAATACACTTTCTCCCTGTGACCACCTGGGCTTCTTTCCATCCATGTGCGAAGGTTGATAGGTTAATATGCGCTGTGAATTGTCCTCAAATATATGTAGACGTGGAGTAGGGTCTGGAAAGATTTCTTGGTGGAATAAAATGGGTTTGGGAAGTAAGGGAGTATGGGTATGTTTCTGTGGTGTTTCTCTCACAGACTATGAGACATTGGTATAGTGAAGCCACAGCAGGGGACTAGGTGTGTGGAAGAGAACATAGATTATACGAGGCGTGATTGATAAGTTCGTGGCCTGCTGTAAAAGGAGTCAATTTTAGAAAGCCTAGCACATTTATTTTTCAACATAGTCCCCTACTACATTTACACACTTAGTCCCGTGGTTGTGGAGCATACGGATCCCTTCTTTGTAGAAGTTGGCCTCTTGGACCTCCAGAAGGTGACGCACTGCAGGGGTGATTGAGAAGTTCATGGCCTAAGGTAGAATGAGATGAGTTATACAGCTCTCATTACGTGCACATGCAGTTTAACTCTTTGAGTGATCATGCAGAAAGTTGAAGTTAATAACTCATCTCCTACGATGCCAGCCCCCTAAGCCTGAGTCGACGTCATAGTAGTGGTAGTAGTAGTAGAATATAAAAGCAAGATGTAATGTAGATGCTTTATAAAGCACTGGTGAAGCCTCACTTGGAGTATCGTGAGCAGGTTTCGGCCCTTATCTTGGAAAGGATGTGTTGAAACTGGAAAAGGTTCAAAAGGAGGTTCATGAAAATGAGACCAGGATTGAGTGACTTGTCATATGAAGAGCGTCTGATGGCTATGGGCCTGTATTCACGAGAATTCAGAAGAATGAGAGGTGACCTCATTGCAACCTATTGAAGGGTTACAGGCCTCGATAGAGAGGATGGAGAGAGGATGTTTCCTACGGCAGGAGAGTCTAAGACCAGAGGACACAGCCTCAAAATAGAGGAGCATGCTTTTAGAACAGAGATTAGGAGGAAGTTCTTTAGCCAGGGAAAGGTGAATCTGTGAAATTCTTTGCCACAGACAGTTATGTAGGCCAAGTCTTTATGTGTATTTAAGGCAGAGGTTGATAGATTCTTGATTGGTCAGGGCATGAAGGGATACAGGGAGAAGACAGGAGACTGGGGCTGAGAGAGAAACTGGATCAGCCATGATGAATTGGGGCAGCAGACTCAATGGGCCAAATAGCTTAATTCTGCTCCTATATCTTATGGTCCTATAGTAATGATGAGTGTGGCAGGTGATTCCTGTTTGCTGGGTAGAAACTAGGAGGTGCCTGCCTGGGCAAGTCAGGATCTTATGGTGAGCACCAGACAGCAGAAGATAATCCAGATGGTTCTGGTGGAACTCCTCGATGAGCAGTGGATCCAAACTAAGAATGAACAGCAGCCAAGACCTCTCCTTCAGGCTGTACCCTATCAGGTTAAGCAGGTACTGCACACCCTGTCCATGTTGATGAGAATCCATCAACCGGTGAACCATGGACAATGGACCACCATCCAACATCCTTGGTTCCAGAGGTACAGGCTCAGGTGGGCGGAGTGCTCCATGGCCCACAGGTTTGAGGCAGGACATGAGGAAGGTAGGTATAGTCCTGAGGGACGTGGCAGCTGGAAACGGTAAGTGATTGGATTAATGCGATGGGTAATCTTAGAGGGACCAATAAAACAAGGCTGTGCTTATAGGTGTCAGTGCACAGGGGCAGATCTTGGGTGGACAGTCAATCATGGTCCCCAGGCCTGAATAGTCTGGCTGGGCACTGACAGCAGTTAGCTGCCAGCAGTAGGCACAGTTGGAAGCTAGAATGGCCCTCTGTGCCCTTTTCCAAACGTTCTGGTATCGGTGAACCAGGGCTCTGGCAGATGGGACCTCCACTGTTGACTCCTCCGCGGGAAACAAAGAGGGTCGGTACCCATGAAGGTGACTTAACTGGGGCAGAGGAGGTGTGTATATTGTGGGACACTTTGGTCCAGAGCAGATGCTTCTTCCATGTAGAAGGACTAGAGGCAGCAAAGCATCGCAGAAGCTTCTCCACTTGCTGATCGGCTGTTTCTGAATGACTATTGGTCTGCAGATGATAGCCAGAGGACAAACTCAGTGAGGTATGCAGGAGGGAGCAGAAGGCTTGCCGGAAGCGGGAGACAAATTGTGGGCCCCGGTCAGACACAATGTCCTGAAGGAAACTGTGGAAGTGAACTGCATGTTGGAGAACACAGTCCGCTGTCTCTGTGGCTCACAGAAGTTTGGGGAGGCCAATGAAGTGGGAGAGCTGGTAAACTGCTGGCGTGATGACTGTGGCCCCAATGGACGGTGACAAACGCGCGATAAAATTCATGGAGATATGGGACCACGGGCATCAGGGGACCAGTAGGGCTGCTGGCTGGAGGAATTGGACCAGCACACTGAGTGCAGGCTAGCAATGAACTAACGTACATGGTAGGTGACCAGAAATGGCATCACAGAAAATCCGGAGACCATCATGCACCTGAATGGCTGGAGAGGGGTGAGGCGTGGGCCCACTGGAGTTCCACCGAATGCAGAGCTGCCGGCTCATACGTACAGCTGTCAGATTTATCAGCCGGAGCAGGCATGTGCTGTAGGGCCTGGCAGCTCTGGTTCTCAAAATCCTAGAAATCGGGGTGAGGATGGAGTAATGGGCGATCTCCGTTTCAGATGTTGTGACAGGGAGTCCGCCTGAGTGCTCTTGGAGCTGGTTTGGTAGAAGATGGTGAAGTTGAATTGCTCAAGGAAGTGGGTCCACTGAGTCAGCAGTGAGCTGAGCTGGTGGGTCTGTCATATAAACATGAGGCTCTGGTAGTTAGTCCAGATCAGGGAGGGCTTGGTGTTTTCTATCAGCCAAAGCTTCCATTACTTCAAGGCCCATTTAATGGTGAGTAGCTCCCTGTCCCCTGCTCCATAATGGCACTGGGTGGAGTTGAAATTGCGTGAGAAGACGGCGCAAGGGTGTGTGTTCCCATCCAGTCCTCGCCTGGAGAGGATGGCCCTGGCGTCCACCTCTACCACAACAGTTCTGGAGGGGTTCAGATGGTAGAGATTGGGAGTGGTGGTGAAGTATCTCTCAAGCTCCTTGAAAGCACGGTCCACATCAGCAAACCAGGTTATTGTGAGAGGAACAGCGATTTGGCTGTAGTTTCTGATGAAATGGTGGTACGAGTTGAAGAAGCCCAAGAAGCGGTGTTTTGCTGTTTGAGGCTGTGAGCATGGTCAGGAACATTCAAATATGGTGCGCACTTTTTCTGGATCCATGGTCATGCCTTGGGGTGAAAGGACGTAACCCAGGAAGGAAATGACTGGGGTGTGCAATTGGCATTTTTCTAACTTGCAGTACAGCTGGTTTTTGAGGAGTAACTGAAGGACTGAACAAAGGTGACAGATGTGGTCTTGGCGGTCCTTGGAGAAGATGAGGATAATATTGAGGTACGGTAGATGAACATATATCTGCATGTCATCTCTTCGGGGCTTGGAAAATGGCTGGACTACTGTAAAGTCTGAAAGGCATTACCAAGTATTTGTAGTTGCCAGCGGGTGTTATGAACACCGTCTTCCACTTGTCCCTTTGGTGGATGAGGATCAGGTTGTACGTGCTGTAGATCTAGTTTGATGAAGACCTGGGCCCCACAGAGTGTTTTGCATGTTTTGTCTAGCAACTGGAGAGTTTCTTGATGGAGATTTTGTTGAGTCTGTGGTAGTCAATGTGGGGACAAAGACTCTTCTTCTTGACAATGAAGAATTCTGCACCAGTTGGGACAGAGATGGTGAAAGGAAGCCATGCTGTAGTGTTTTGGCGATGGTTTGGGTCTCAGTAGAGGAAAAGGAGAAGAGTTGATCTTAGGAAGGGGTGCTCCCTGTGACGAGGCCAATCACGTGGTTGTGTGGTCTGTGAGGCATCAGGGTACGGGCTTCCCTTTTATTGAAGACGATGACTCAGTCGTGGTACTCCTGTGGGAGTTTGGTGAGGTTGAGAACTTCATCCATCTCAATGGATTGACGGGGTAAAGTCAACTGGAGTTGCTGGCAGGTGGTCCCCAACTCAGCGGTGAGCTGCATGACCAGGCGAAGTGAGGGGTGTGAGTGGAGAGCCGGGGGTAAC